>NC_141321.1:36091426-36203926 GCF_037954235.1 Aulostomus chinensis
AATTTGCGTCGTTTGCGCATTTGCATAGACTTTGTATGGAAACTTTTCGCGCGAATTCGCGTTTGGCATGAACGCACAGTAAGGAGCTGGACCTTTCAACCACTCGCAAACTGATGTCAACTAAAGAAATACAACCATCAGTTCCGTTTTTCCTGTATTTAAACTTCATTAATAAAATGCAGTCATTATTCTGGTCTTACCAATCAGGGCTGAACTCCCATGTCAAGTCATTTGTGACACAAACACATGCCTTCTAACCAGCACCCATCCAATGATGTTGTTGGTTTGCCTTTGTGGCATTCCACACATTGTGGTACAGTTTCATTTAGCAGACACTTTTGTCCAAAATGATGTACAACACAAGCAAGAATGTAGACTGGAGGGAGGAACCTCAGTAAGAAGACAAGAGCTTCAAGTTTGATTACTGCAGGTGCTGCCACCTAGTGGCAGGAGAAGTGACAGGTTGTTTTGTTTTCTTAATATAATTTAACCTCAACCAGTAATTCACCATCAACAGTATCTTCAGTATCCACGATCGTCAGTGCTGAGTGTTCACTCAGTGCCGGCCTCAGACCTCCTGACTCGGTCCACCCTGAGGACCTGGAGGAGGAGGCTCAGGTTTGAGGGCCTCGTGTTCCCTGAACAGTTGAGCCTTCAAACGGCTCTTAAAAGTAGGAAGGGGCTCTGAGGGTCGCATGGAGTTGGGAAGTTCATTCCACCATGAGGGAGCAACAGAGGAGAAGAGCCACGCTGGGCTGGGAGCACCAGCCGTCTCTCACTGGCAGAGTAGAGAGGGCGTGTAGACCAGGATGAGGGGTCCAGATAGGCAGGAACTGCTCTTGTCACTGTTTAGGAAGCCAGAAGAAGAGATTTCACTTTGATTTGAGCTGCAAGAGAGGAGACGTTCACAGTGTAAACCATGTAAGTACACTTTAACCCTAAGGGACACATTCAAGCGAAGTGCATGACTTTAGATACACATTCTTTGCACTTATATCTTTGTAATGGTTTCATTGGAGCTCAAACACACTCATGTCATCTGAAACTGCAAAGCTGCACCTTCTCAATGGTACCTATCACTCATTTTTTCATTCAATATTTGTCAGAAAATAATTTTTGACTTGGGATGAATTTGATCATAAATACGTTTCGCAAAAGATGTGTGTTGATGTGCACTCCTTTTACTTTCATCACAATAACTCATGAACCCGTCATCAGACAGATACAGCAGGTTTATCATAAAACAGAGCTTTATAATGATATAAGACACACACGTGCATTGCATTTATCTTTGCATAATAGTAAGTACTGTAAATGCGCATGTACAGATTGGTTCAGGTTCAGGTCATTACAGGTCAGTGTCGGACACTGAAAACATGCACATGGTAAGGCAGTCTACAATGTTAGGGAAAAAAATACCACTGAAGAAATAAACTGCAGCTGAATTGGTCAAGTCATCTATGAAGACGCCACTGCAGACGTTGGTCCCAGTGACCTGGACAACGGCTCAGGCTTCGAGAGTGGAGTTTCTGATGATGAGGAGTTGTTTTTTCATTGAATGGATCCAACTCAAGAGATCTAAGATTCATATAAGCTAACTATTTTCTACCAAATATTATCCCTCCATATATTCATCCATCATCCATCCCTCCATCCATCATCCCTCCATCATCCCTCCATCCATCCCTCCCTCCCTCCATGTTCCCCCTCTCCTCCTGTTGAGGGTGGTGGGGGTGGAGCCTATCCCAGCAGCCTTCCCCCTGGACAGGTCACCAGTCCATGGCAGGGCCAACACATAGAGACAGACAACCATTGGCTCTCCCAGCCACGCCTACGGTCAATTTAGAGTCTGGATTAACCTGGTCCCCTCTTGATGTCTTTGGACTGTGGAGGAAGCTGGAGTACCAGAGAGAACCCAGCAGGAACAGGGAGAACATGGAGACTCACCCAGAAAGACCCCATGTATATAATAATATTTGCTACTTCATAATATGTTGATCTAATAACTGTAGGACACCATAGGGAATCTTGAAAATCCCTTTTGATGTATATAGTATGGTATAGAGTTGCGTGTTTTTGTAAATAGTTGTGTAAATTATTTATGTATTATTGTGTATTATTGATGCAGGTTTCTTTTAAAATAATCATATTTTTCATCGTAAGCAGAATACGCGTTTCTTTCAGTAAAATGGCTTTTATTCTCGCCACACATACACACCACGTGTTTTTGCAGATTGTGAGGTCATAGAACTTCCCACCATCATGGTGCTTGTATTGTCAGATTCCAGGGAAACTCCCCCAACTCAGTATGCAAAGATATGTGTTCTGGAAACCTTCTATGAGGAGAAACATGTTGGAAATTTTTGTCATATGAATTTTTTGTGTGTTTAACTTTTTTTAATAAAATATATGTAACTAAAACCAAGTGAACTGATGGCACGCCTGGATAGCATAGACTGTCCTGACAAAAAAAAACATGATATAGCATATAAAGATTGACCTCACAATGACCATAATAATAGCTCAAACGCAAAGGATGTTACACCAAGGGAAACAAAGCATCATTCTGGGAAACTGCCATCATTGATCGCTTGTCACTGTCTATGATTATGTCAACAATTGAAATTATACATAATGAATAAAAAAGGATGAAACATAATAATAAATAAATAACAACTTTCTGTATTCAAATCAATTCAGCTGCTCACTTCAACATCTGTCTTATTAGTGATGCATTTTCAGTTGGACATTTCAGAACTTTCTGCCTCATCTAACGAGAGCTCCTGAGGTCAAAATGGGCGCTGGACAGATCAACGAAAGACGGTAAAATGTGACGCACCTTCGGGCTGCTGATGAGGTGTCAACATATGAGGTGGCTTCACTGGTGGCATGTCGTCACCCATCATTCTAACATGAGCTCACATGTGAATAATGAGACTCACACAGGCAATATGTTGTGTACTATGAGATGCTAAATCAAGCATAAACAACGCCATTGTTGCTGTTCCTGTCAACAGGACGTGTGGTGTTTTGACCGTTTGGTGTCCATGCTGGAGGTCACGCCATCCTCTAATGAGTCTGATCTCGCAGCAATGCTGCCAGCATTTCAGCCTCCACAATGGAAGCATTCTTCAGCTGATGTTGTTCGCATGTTCCTGAATTGTCTCAGAGGCGGAGCCAGCATAAAGCAGGTCAAGTGTCTGCATCACTTGTCTCCCCCATCACACCTCCTTCCATCTTCTGTCTATGATCAGACGTCTTTAGTGTCTTTGACATGTCAAAAGGGTTATTTTGTTCTGAAAGACAAATGAAGCTGATTCCTGCACCTCACTTCCCCCTGTGTTAGCATGGTAACGTTGCTACCTGGGATATGTGACTGAAATAAAGTTCAAATTTGAAAAAAGTTCTTCTACTTGCATCAACAACAAAGGTTTCGTTCCACTGCCTTACATATATTAACTGTCAGCTGCTGGAAGGTGCAATGGCTGATGGGTAATCTTGAATGTCAGAAGAACCATATCCGTGGTCCATTGCAAACAGACATGCGGTTCTGAGCTAAATGATCACAGCGAGCCGTGTTTGTGTTCTCTAGAGTTTCATTTTAACAGTCGAATGTCTAAGACATTTCTGCCTGCAATGGCAATGGTGGCCAGGGTTTCATCAGGAGGCCATCAGCAGATGTTTGGACCTCATGTCGCCCTCATGTCCTCATGACCTCATGTCGTGACATGGATCAAAATCTTTAATGCACATGGTAGACAACACTATGATTGACAGTGTTTGCTCTTTCTGTTACTTATCTGTAGCGCTCCCCAGTGGTCGAGGCAAATGAAACACGATTGACCCCACAGTTGTTAAATTTATGTGCTAAGCCACACTGCTTGAAGTTTACTGGTCAGTATGAAGAAAATAAACAAATACACATTTCAGCAGGGCGGCCCGGTGGAGCAGTGGTCCTCACTGTGGCCCCCCAGCAAGAAGGTTGTGGGTGGAGCCCCGGCTGCAGCACGGGGTCTTTCTGGGTGAGTCTCCATGTTCTCCCTGTTCCTGCTGGGTTCTCTCTGGTACTCCAGCTTCCTCCACAGTCCAAAGACATCAAGAGGGACCAGGTTAATCCAGACTCTAAATTGACCGTAGGCGTGGCTGGGAGAACCAATGGTTGTCTGTCTCTATGTGTTGGCCCTGCCATGGACTGGTGACCTGTCCAGGGGGAAGGCTGCTGGGATAGGCTCCACCCCCTCGTGACCCTGTGGTATCTGACAGCCCTTAGGGGAGGTATCGGTTAGTATGTAAGAAAGATGTTGCAGCTGGATTTTGCCAAGCAGCCAGAGGTTCAAATCTGGCCACAAGAATCTCTCAATGGATGCTCGAGAGCAGTGACACTGTGCTTTCTGCAATACACCTAAGCAACTAAGACTGTGTCAGCGGCAGTTTCTTCATCATCTTCACATCATCACATCGAAGAGACATCAACCCTTAACAAGATAAGCGATAGAAAATGGATGGATGATCGATATCTCATCAGCTCAGAACTCAAAATCCAATATGGCCACTTTCTATGGTGGACGTGTGTTCATGTCAGTCAGTATTTCCTGTGTACTGGGACAACTCCAAACTGTTTCAATCCATTTTGGGTGCATCATAAATGTTTTCTCCGTGCTTACCCATAAATCTTGGTGACATATTCCTGAGTAACTGAAAAACATAAACATGGCACTAACTCCAATTTATTTACTATACTAACACTATACACTACACTAACATGACCAAGTGAAACTGAGTATCTGGCTGTTGTATGATGTTGCACACATCAATTTGTAGTGGGAGACTGAAGGATGACACACACGCGCACACACACGCGCGCGCGCACACACACACACACGCACACTTGAATATCAACTCATGGTGAGCTGAGCCTACGAGCCTCCTCCTCAGGGTCGAATCTGAAGGCGCCGTGCGATGCCCAGGGGGAGCGGCTGGGTGACAGAGACTTACTGCAGTCAGCCAAATGCTCTGGTCCTACGCAGGAAGCGGTGGCGTCCGGCCAGGGGTGAAAGTGGCTTAAAAGTCTTGCCAGAACTGTACGCGCACCCTTTGGGCGTACATTAAAACCCTAACCAAAGGGCGCGTACAGCCGACGAAGTTTTACGGTTTTCAATCGGTTTTGGGTGAATTTTATTACAGTTTTTGGGTGTCTGTTCCCCACACAACTGCAGCCCCCATAGCCCCGCCCTTCCCACGCGACCCCTGGAAATGCTTTGAAAACTGCTTTGTACAGCAACTGCCCAATACAGCGCTGACAACAGGGAGGAGGCAGACATGGAAACACAGATCATCACCGTCACTCAGTGGTTTCTTCTTCCTGTAGGTCCTCACTGGCAGACTCCTCAGATAGTCTCTCCCTAGACTCGCTCTCATCAATGAGTGGCTCTGAGTCTCAATCTTCCATGGGTCTCATTTTGCTAACTTTTTCTCCTGCTTCTTCAACTCTGTCACATTTTCCCTTCAACATGTCACTTATTTTATCTTTCATTGTGCCAAAGCAGGTCGCCAGCAGCCGAGTTCTTTGATTTTGCCCTCTGTTTTGTTTTCTTTCTCTTTTTTTCGTTCCGTGAAAGCAGAACAGTGTGGTTTTTAACCAATCAAAACTAACAATGCTGGTAACGTGACCCAGGTGTCCGTCTGTCAGCCAACCAGAAACGCCTCGCATGCGGAGATGCGCTCATGGGCACGACTCCGTGTCAAGGCGGTTTCACACTGAACGCGCAAGACGCAGGCTGCGCGGGGGAGGTCCATTCATTGTGTAGGTGGGTGCGCTGTGACGTCACATGAGCGCAAACCAAGCCCAGCAACTTGGTAGCGCAGCGCGTCTGCCACGTTCAGTGTGAAACCACCTTCAGATGTTGTTTTCTTTATTTACTGTGGGATTTTGACAGCTCCCTTCTCCTCCTTTTTTTAACGGAATATTTTACCGGAACTGCGTTCTGGCTCGTTCCGGCTCACTTTCACCCCTGCGTCCAGCTCTTTTCCAACTAATTCCCTTCTCGCTGCTCGCAGGAGACAACAGGTCTCCCCTGGCTTCTTCTGGTGTTCCATGTCCCCCCTGACGGACATAGAAGACTCCAGTCTTGAGCTGCCAAGGTGCCTGCATCTTCCTCACACTGTACCGTGGATGTTGGATGTGATGTTATGAGATGTCTATCAACAGGCAGCGAGGGAACATTTACATGTGAATCGTGTGAATGAGCGTATCATCATTTTCCTGTAAATATGGCATATAACTTGAATAAGTTAATGTTAATTCACCCAAATGTTACGATGCGAAGTGAACAATTTCAAAATAAAGCAGAAGCAGGAAGTGACAAAAAAACCCAGCAAGACAGGACATGCACATGATGTTTAAGACAATAGACTTGAGCAGTCTAAACTTGCAAAAATGCAACATGAGTGTAGCTGTGGTTATGCAATCAATGATCAACAACCTCAAATGAAGCAGTTACACTGACCACCTGTAGGAGGACGCGGCCCTGCAGTCGTTTATGGTGACAGGAACCCAGAGAAACTCTTCATTGTATCCAAGACAACCAGAGGCAATGCAGGAACACACATCAACAAATTGACCTCATATGGATCACTCCCAGTAGCTGGTCATATGACCGGTGATGTCAGCAACAAGGCAACCTGTTGCTGAAACCCCTCACGTGATTAAGAGTTAAGAAACCCCTCTTTAAATACAGGGGTTGCCATGGTGACCAGGCTACAGAGGCCCGGTGACCCACTGACCTCAATCTGCAGCTCCATTGTCCAGTGTGTCCTGCTAAGTCGACCAAGGCTTTGCGTGCAGACCAACTCCCACCTCTTTGTCCTTCACTCTGCAGGTCGTCACATGACCCCAGCATGTTTCGTGTGTCCTCAGGGCAACATGAAGGCTCTCAGCATCACATGACCACCTGACCACTTCCTCAAGTCTTCCACAGGAATAAATACAGACTTCCATTCACACAGTACTAAAACCCTGCTGTCGTCCTCATTCGGTTCCATGACTGGTCATTGTAGCACATTATCATTAGACAGGATAGCTTCAGGCAGGTTAGCATTAGGCAGGCTAGCAATAAGAAGGCTAACATCAGGCACATGGGTTCAAGGTGTATCTAATACTTTCAATTTTTATTCATTAAGGAGACAAAATATAAGGAACATGTCCCATTAGAAGCACAGATGATCCTGTGCACTACCCCATACTACTACGTATGTGTGTATATATATATATATATATATATATATATATATATATATACATATACATATATATACATATATATACATATATATATATACATATATATATATATACACACACACTCATATATATATAGTGTATATATATATATATATACATATATATATATATACACACACACTCATATATATATAGTGTGTATATATATATATACACACTGTATATATATATATATATATACTGTATATATATATACTGTGTATATGAGTGTGTGTGTGTATATATATATATATATATACACACACACTCACATATATATAGTGTGTATATATATATATCCACACTGTATACATTTTTTATATATATATATATATATACTGTGTATATGAGTGTGTGTGTGTGTGTGTGTGTGTGTGTGTGTATGATGTATAACATCTTCCTCCCGTATCAATAATGGAGCCCACCCTGAGGTGGCTGTGAAGACCTGCACTGGACTCTTCGTTGTATAAACAGGAAGTGTGTTATGGGTGAGGAGTAAGTGCGTCCTGTACTCGTGATGGCTCGAGTACTTACTGTCCTGATGCAGCGGGACAACTGACTAATTGGGTAAATGAATAATTGATTGATTAATTGATGGCACCCCGCTGAGCAGCAGCCTGTTTGGACTTAAACACAATAAATCTGTTTACACGGCAGGACGCGCAATGCTAACACACATTCACTCAGAACCACAACAATGTGTGACTTTCGACCTGATGGTGAACTACTTGGCATCAGGAGGTTCAAGATCATGATAACTACGACAATGATTATGATGATGATGTCATGATCAACCACCTGGGAGGGTTATGAGATCAAAAACCATCTCAAACAAACTTCAACATCGTTTGGTCTTCTGAGGACAAGGGTCCTCCAGAACAGCAAGCTCAGGTTCTGCACCCAAGCACTTGTTTACAGCGCAGTGAGCCATGGACCCTATAGGTAGAGATAGATAGCCACTATCTTAGAACCCCCAGCATCACAATGAACTCCGGTCGACTGGGATAGTGTGGGCATGTCCTGCTAGAGTCACAGTCCTTTTCAAAGTCCTCTGTTGCTGACTGCATCTTGGCCGACGCACTGCTGGAGGAGGATGAAGCAGCTCTCAGTCCACATGAAAATCACAGTGAAGAGTTGCTGGAGCAACCCCTCTTCATTGAAGGACCCTCCGGTGACGGTCCCATATAGGAGAGGATGGTCATTGGGGGGACACAAAGGACAAGGCTGTTGCTCATGTGGCACTGGAGATATGGTGGTGATGTTGAGTGTTGGCTTGCTTACAACTTACTCAGCCAAACTGCTCGTGTTTCACCACTGAGATGCGTGAGCTGTCGAGGTGAAGCTCCACCTCTGCTGCCACCCTCTATAGCAGGGGTGGGCAATCATGTGCCATGGAGGGCCGTGTGTATGCAGGTTGTCCTTCCAACCAAACACTTAAACAGGTGATTCCACTGATTAACACTCTTCTGTGGCTGAAGGTGTGTTAATCAGTGGAATCACCTGTTAAAGTGTTTGGTTGGAAGGACAACCTGCATACACACGGCCCTCCATGGCACATGATTGCCCACCCCTGCTCTATAGGATCAGCAGTGCAGAGCAGGATGATCGATGGAGAGATGATGATGGAGTCACTGACACAAGGTGATGTATCAGACTCACCTGAGGGTGTTCTCAGCTGAATCAGTGCTCAACTGATTTCATTAGTGCCGCCATGTAAACAGAAGGAGAGCTGTAGGCTGGACTCCTCCCTGGATCCTCGGCGGCCCGCTGTTTGATTCTGTGGCCGCCCGCCGGGTCCTGGCTCAGAGCTGGAGGGATGTTTGGCAGTGATCAGTGATGAGAAGGGAGGAGGCAGCTGTTGGATGCCAGAAAGACTCTGAGCTTCGTTAGCTCGTTACTGTCAGATGGTTCAAAGATGTCAGCTGTCAGCCTGAGTTTAGGCTCCTATGCACAATGATGCAGCACAGATGCTAATGGCAAACATGACCTCCCGCCCTCTTTTAACTGAAACGTCGTGTTTTCTTGCTGAGTGGGTCTGCTGTCTGCAGAGACCGGAAAACAAAGTACAAATAACAAATCAACTCCCACCGTATTTATTGACGTCTTGTCGAGAAAGTGAGACGCCACTGCCTCGGCCACCTGAACCTTCATCGCTGACTCAGCTGTCATTTCAGAATTGTTGTTTGTTAATGAGGCCATGATCTGGACTCATTTTTATAGCACTTTTCTACCTTTTGGTTCTCAAGGCTTTACCTCAGTCACTCACAGGCTCAACAACTTACCCATGAGGACCAATTAGGGGTTCACTATTCGCTCAAGGACAGACTCACCAGGGAAATGAAACTGAGATGTCCAAGCAGATGCATTCAATGAGAGGAGGCTGGTGGTGGCCTGGAGGTGGGAGCTCGAGCTCAGACAAAAGAATAACAGTTATTCTTCTGACTTTCTCCAAAATAAAACTAATCATCTACAAGTTGTTGACAGAGTTTCTGAATATTTTCACTCGTCTTTCAAGATACTCAGAATATTTTGCACTCTGATTATTAAAAAACAGAATATATGAGATAAAAGATTGAAGCCTAAATTCTGAATTCATCCATAGTTTTTAAATCAACACTTAAATGAGGGTTGAGTCATTTTCTGACAAAAAAACTGGAAGGAATGATTTTCAAGCAAAAATTGATTTAGATATTTTTGATATTCGATAAACAACAAACAACAACAACAGTTGTGGTCCCTGGACCACCAGCACATCCATGTTCCGTCTGTGCCCCAATGAAGTGGACTTGAGAGGGTCTGATGGAGTGCCACAGGCCCCCCTGGAGAGCCGCAGCATTCATCTGACTACTGGTGCTTGTGGTTCCTGGAGCTTCTTCTTGGCTTGGTTCTAGATCAGTGAAGGTTGTTTCCACCTCTGCTGCCCGTCAGAGCAACAGGTTCACTCTCCTTCAGTCCTGCCCGGTCAGGAAGTCGTCCTCGCTGGGTTCATGTTGTCTGTCTGTCCTGCTTCACTGTCACTGACTGCGGTCAGGATGACAGCTCAAGGTTGCAACTTGACTCATGAAGAGAACCAAGACATTAAAAATGTCAGAGATAAAATTCCATCACTGCGCACAACTGACACTGCACTTGCCTGTACTTTATCTTTTTCTTGTTGTAAGGAACTCAACAGTGACGCGGCCACCGTGGTTCTGGAGCTAAAAGCCTGTTCAGTCCTTGATAGAGGAGTTGATTGTCAGCCACGATGTCATAACCATCCAGGGTTGACTCGTTGCCACTCACAGTCCTAGAGTGTCTCTGATTGGTGGAGTGTGCTGTTGCCATGGAAATGTTTACTGTAGCAGTCACCATGACTCATTTTCAGTTTCATGAGGTTTCGAGATCGTTTTAGAGGAAACTGCTGCAGGAAGATGAACATCTTTCTGAGCAGAAACCTGGGTTGTTTGGCTCATCAGTGCACTGACATCAGCTGCTAGTTAGCTAGCAACAACATGATGGTCACTGGTCACCAACATAGTAATTTTAAACTAAAGTGGGTTGGGAATATCGAAGTGAAGTAAAATCTGGTCAACTGGACCTAAGTTTATCTTGAAGACGTTTCACCTCTCATCCGAGAGGCTTCTTCAGTTCTAGTGAAGAGTGTGGAAACTCCAGCTTATAAACCTGTGTGGGAGTGGTCAGTGCTATTGTGGTGGAAACGACCCTCCCGAGACTCACCTGGCCTCCCCAAACGATAGTTGTTGTGCGGTGTCAGGGAGTTTCAGGGGTGGTCGTTAGGGAGTTTCACCGACCACTCAGATGCTAATGGGCTGTGCTGGCAGCAGCCGTTCCACATGGGTCTTTCAGCTGAGCTCTTTGGGGAAGCTTTGAAAGGACTTGGTTGTAAATAGGAGAAAGGAAATGTCGCAGTCCACCTCCTCTGTTCAAAGATGGTTTCTCTATCCTGACGTGGATGGCTTCTTTAACTCCTCTTTCAAACCATCTGTCCTCTCTGTCCAGGATTTGGACATGGTCGTCCTGGAAAGAGTGGCTTTCCTCCTTGAGGTGGAGGAAAACCGCTGAGTCCTGTCCTCCAGAGGTGGCTCTTCTATGTTGGGCCATGAGCTTGTTGAGGGGCTGTTTGGTTTCCCCTATGTAGAGATCCGTGCAGGCCTCACTGCATCTGACAGCGTATACCAGATTGCTTTTCTGGCTGTGAGGGGTGGGATCTTTGGGGTGAACCAGTCTTTGTCTCAGAGTGTTGTCTGGTTTAAAAGACACAGGGATGCGGTGCTTATTATAGATTCTCCTTAATTTCTCAGAAACCCCTGCCACATAGGGGATCACTATGTTTTTTCTCCTGCCTTCTTCATCTTCCCTCCTCCTGGAGCTCTCCTCCTTTCTGGACCTGGAAGAGGATTGGAGAGGCCAGGTGAGTCTCGGGAGGGTCGTTTCCACCACAATAGCACTGACCACTCCCACATAGGTTTATAAGCTGGAGTTTCCACACTCTTCACTAGAACTGAAGAAGCCTCTCGGATGAGAGGTGAAACGTCTTCAAGATAAACTTACGTCCAGTTGACCAGATTTTACTTCGCTTCGATCTACGATGACCTGGATGAATGAGAACCTACACAGACGGTTGGGAATATCGTTTGCAATGCATTGTGGGATGAGTGGCTCTTTAGTCCAAAAAAAAAAAAGTCTTGTAATTGTTGTCTTTTTGCTCCAAATTTCGTGTTGTCACAATTCACCTGCTTGCTGGTTGCCTTGGTTCCTTCTGTAAGCTCTTATATGTGTGCGTGCGCCAGGACGCTCGCAGCCTGTTACAGTCGCTAACAGAATTTCCCCCGGGATTAATAAAGTATTCTGATTCTGATTCTGATTCTTTTGAGGAAATGAATGTGACAGTCATGCCTCTGAAGGTGGGCGGAGCCTTTTGAGCTCCAGAAGCACTGTGGGGTCCAGCTTAGTTATTTAAGGTGTAAGAAGGAACATAACAGCACACAATTACTTGTGATATTTGAAAATGTGTGTATTACACTCAGGTATAACATGTTAAATGCATGATGATTTAAGCCTTCATGTTGACAGGCCTTCTGTTTATATTACCGACCATCTCTATACACATATTTACATTTCTGTTCATTTCTTTCTATAAATGTGGATTTCTGATCATTTTCTTCTCTCCCTCTCTCTCTGTATAGAAAAATATACTCTGTGTGTGTGTGTGTGTGTGTGTGTGTGTGTGTGTGTGTGTGTGTGAAATAAACAAAGACAGTAGAGACCGGAGCTGTGAACCCAAGTCTGAGGCACTGTCTGGCGACTTGTACATAACCCTGACTATTCCATGTAAACATTAATGGACTCAGTTTGTCCTGCGCCTGTCTACCTCAGCAGCACTCAAAGCGCTTGACAGTGTCGTCTCATTCAATCGTTCACACACACACACACACTCACACACTGATGGTGGAAGCAGCAATGCAACGTGCCAACCTACTCAACAGGAGTAATTATGGGTTCAGTATCTTGCTCAAGGACACTTCAACCGGGGTGAGGATTGATGCACCGACCCTTCGGTTGCTAGACGGCCACTCTGTGCAGGCTGGGCTTTCTACGAGTCAGGATCCAGACAGAAGGTTCAGTGAAGGTTCTCACTAGGGAACCTCATTCCTGCATGCAGACAAACAGTCACACACACCTGGTGACTGCCTGCTAAAAAAGGGACCAGTTGGCCCTGTTCTCCCCAATGTGTCGCCACACCACAACCTCTTGATTTTGTTCCCCTGACCATGATTTCCTGGCCTCCTGATCTCTGGGTGCCACTGTGGGTCTCTATCTTAAGTTCCTGCTGTGTGGGCACGGGGCCACCTGCAAGTTGTGTGTGATATAGAAGCTGATCTGGAATCCATGTGAGGAGTGGCTGGATTAAATAGGTCAGAAGATCAGCAGGTAATCGTGTCACCCTGGTGAGTCTGGTGGTGTACTGTTGACCTGATCCTGAGCACGGCACATGTCAAATTTGCTGAGGAGACCAGCAGGTCGCCATTCTCTTGGATCCAAAAACCCCTGAAAGTTTTCACTAAAATTCAGGGCCAAAGGTAAGAGGACGCCACACCTCATAGACTGAAGGACTGATTTAAAGATGAAATCCGATGTGACCTTTTGACGTGAAGGTGGGATGTTTTACTGAGGTCAAACCAGACGAAACAGACAACCTGCTTTGATGCCGTTCAACATTGTCTTACATCTAGAAACCGTTGGTGGGTTATTTAGCCCACCAGTGTTGTCGCTTGTCATCACTGCGACAGGCCTGACAAACCAAACTGCCATTCTGATGTCGTTATTTCAGGATCACTTTGATCTGTTGTGTTAACACACTTCCTGGAGACAGACAGCAAACTTCAACAGGAGACATGGGACACCATGAGTGTACCTACCAGTCAAGCAGTATGCCAGTATGCTCAGGTGTGTGTGTGTGTGTGTTTGATGCTTTTGATACCTATTACAGACCTTTTTCTAGTATAAGCCAGAACCTTAGCAGGACCTCTAGTTGTCCCAATGTGTAGCAAAAAAAAAAATGTCTGAGTTCCTGGTTGAGGAGTGAATTGATGTTAGGGTGAGAATGTTCAGATGGATGAAGTCAACAGAATGTCCTAACAAGGATAGCTGCACAAACCTGTGTGTGTGTGTGTGTGTGTGTGTGTGTGTGTGTGTGTGTGTGTGTGTGTGTAGCAGATTAGTTGCTGTCTGTAGCTCCGCCTCCTCCTCCTGCAGCTCAGATATATAAACACTCAGGCTGTTGGAGAGAAGCAGGACGGGTCTCATTCCTCTGAGCAGCCACAGAGCACGGACGCACACACATTTGGGGTATGAGACAGGGACCAACAGGTGAGACAGCTAGGTGAGACAGACAGGTGAGAGCATCAGAATCTGTCAGTCAGTTGAATCCGTGCATCTCTTGAGTGATGGAGGACTTCACGCTTCCCTTTTGGATTTACCTTTGCATTGTCACCATGTTGGTGGGTGGAGTCTTGAAGAAGATCTTGGCGACTCACCTGAATGCCTCCTCCACCCTGGTGGCCTGGCTGGGTGCCACTGTGGTGATGGAGCGACTGTGGGCATTCTACCTGCCAGCCATGCTGCTGCTAGTGCTGCTTGGACTGACCTGCTGCATCTACTCAGCTGCCAGGATCAGGCCGCCACTTGCCACCCTACCTGCTCAGGGCAAGGCTGTCCTCATCACAGGTAAGAAGATGCTCCGCCCACTCCACTGGTGTGTGTCTGGGGGTGTTGATACACGTTTAGCTGCTGAATGTTTTTCCATTGCTTAAGTAAAACTGTTTGGACCAGAGAGTGAATCAGTGAATGATTCAGTGAGTGAATCAGTGAGTGACTTAGCAAGGGACTCAGTTAGGGAAGCAGGGGGTGGGGTGATGTACAAGGGACTCAGCAATTCTGACTTTGTGTGTGTGTGTGTGTGTGTGTGTGTGTGTGTGTGTGTGTGTGTGTGTCTGCCTGTAAATAATTTTCATCAGCAACAACTTCCTGCTGGATTGACATGGATCTGTTTTATGTGTGTGTGTGTGTGTGTGTGTGTGTGTGTGTGTGTGTGTGTGTGTGTGTGTGTGTGTTTGGCCTCTGTCTCTGTGACTCTTAATCACATCGTGCTGGCCTGGTGGCCAGCTGGCTTGCCGCCTCTTTGTGTCGTAGTTAACGAGATAATCAGATCTGCAGATTAATTCGACTGTTTAATAACAGCAGACTGTTCTCTCCTGTAATCTACAAGTAAAGCTCTCGTAGTGGAAACGCTCCCCGACTGTTTAGATGGGGAAAATTGCCATTGCCATGACGATGGACCCTCTGTGGTGGTGTTATTTAATATTACCTGACATAAGCGTGAACTTGACTAGCGACACGATCGCTGCCACCATTAGGGGGGACTAAACATTGTACATACATCAGCTTTACATCTAAATGTGAACGGAGCCCACTGATGGCTCAAGCCATTCCCTGTTAATTTCCCAAAACTTGCACAACAAATGTTGACCCCTCCTCCTTCCTGTACGTTGCAGTGTAAATAGGAAGTACATCCTGTCCAACTGCAGCTGCTTAGATTCCTTGTGCTGCTCATGAAGCAAGTCTGTCAGCAGAAGAACATCGACTTGTGTTTGTCCCTCAGTATTGCCTGCAGTTCTACAAACCTGAAAACCAAACCCAGTGCTGCCTGACCCAGAATTGCTTTGACTGATGCTCAGGTCCAATAGTTAACCTGCTGGTTCCATTTCTGTGAACACTGTTTGTATTTTTATCGTCCTTACTGACGTCCGGCAGAGATTTCTCATGTCAAACATTTCCAGACTCAGCTGGACTTTGAATGGGGGTGTGGTAAGGTCTCCACTAGTGACCTCCCACGCAGGAAGCAGTGCTCGTTTGATCAGTTGAGAAGAAATGTGGGTTACACAAACACCTGCTGGATGGCCTTAACTGAGACAATAAACCTGGACAAAGAGACTGACATCGGGACAACTGCAAGTTCTCTGTCAGTCACACACGCCACGCTGCCCACGACGGGAAGTCAAAGTTGTCCAGTGGAGACAAAACCAGGACAGCGGTTGCCTTCCTCTGCACCTGAAGTCGTCTATCACACACTCTGATGTGACATGATGTTGAACTTCAGGTGGCTGACACTGCTGGCTTGTTGCTGAAATGAACCCTGGGAACTGCAGTCTGTGTTTAGTCAAAGAGCTGAATGGCGTTTCTGTTGTGATGACTCGTGAGCGTCCATCAGGAGCTTCTGATTGGATGTTACTCTGAACTCCAATGAAGTCACGACAGGAAAAAATCACATCAACTGACTCGTAAAATCTTTGACTTTTATAAACTTGACATGAAACAATAAAATGATTGAAGTACAGAAACTTTTCTGTTGAAACTCATTTACATACATAATTAGCTGTATTACAATTGACAGATTTGGATTAAATATGTGAGATACAGCTGCATCGGTTGCGATTGGGTCATTAATAATGAGTTGTTTTTAAAACTACTTTGAATAGACAGTATGTATTCAGTCTGACAGTATTGTATCTGTCAATATGACGCTCGCACAAGCAGCCCCCCCCCCCCCCCCCCCCAGCATTCCTGGTCCTGTTCTTCCTTTCCTAAAAGGCTGGTCAAAAGTCCATGATGTATAAGACAGATGGAAGATTAGAAATGTGGCAGTGAAATCCAGTGTCCCTGATCAACTGACCATCATGCAGAGATGCTGTGAAATCACAAGACCTGCAGCCCTAAAACATTAACGGCAGTGTGGATGTCCTCCTGGTAAGTTCCTATCACCCAAACCAGGACACCCTATGACCATGTCACCTGACAAATTCTTTAAAAGTTTACAGAAGCAACAAATGCAATTCCTCACTAATGTCCCTGGAAATGTTCTCCCTGTCTCTCGTCACAGGGCTTAAAATGTCTGTCAGGAAACAGAGCTTTAATTGTGAGCTACAAACGGAAATTTCTTGTTGACCTTTTGTGTGGGCCTACGTCTCTGTCCCTTTTTTGTATGTAGCTATCTACTGATGTCAGACATCGGTTTTAATAATTTATGGTGTGGATGTATTTTGTTTTCCTGGGGGCTCAAAAGAGATGATGCAAAGAGAGATAACAACAAATTGGGGCCTCTGTAAGCTGCTGACAACCCTGCAGAGAGATATCATGGGAGACAGTGGGACCGTTGGAGGTCTCTCTTCGTCCCACCCACAATCACTCGTGATGTCATCACACCCTCTAGAGCCAAAACGTCACTCACTCCAGCAATGAGATCACCCACTCTAGTGATGACATCACTTTAGGGATGACATCAGTCTGGTGATGACATCACCCACTCTTGCCGATGGATTCAACATTCATTGTAAAACCAGAAACTCTCCAAAAATGTTGCCATCTGTTCACTGTGATTTTGTACCTCAATGGATATCCAGATGGTTCTTCAGACAAAGACAATTCCCAACACCTGGCACCTGTTTAAACTTTAAATGAAATATCTCCAAGAATGTAAAAAGTTCTACTTTTCTTTCACCACATTTTTGGGGATTTTTTTGTCATAGTTACTTGAACTAACCCTGAAGGCAATCGCATACTTGCCCTGATTAAGACACCTTTTGATGTATATATTACTCTTTTTTTCCTCAAGGCTGTGGGAGGAGTTACACTCCCGAAAGATGACGCAGAGCCATAGCCACAATGAAAAAAAACAAAAATCTGTCAGCAAAGCAGGCTGACAACAGTAATTATTTCAGTGTCATGTGTTGTATTGATTGTAGTTTACAGACTCATGCCGCACTTTTGCACGGTGTTGGTGGCCCGTACACATTTGACATTGGCCTCAGATGCCTGGTGGAAATGTTATTTGTCATGTGATGACTTGTTGGACTTCGCCATTGTTGGAATCTATTTTATGTGAGTGTAGAATTAAACGGAGGGATGAACCAGTGCAACTGGAAGAAAGGTGACCTACGTACGATCAGATCTGTGTCTGCTGCAAACTAAGCCTTCACCATTGAGCCTTCAGGCGGTTGTCTGCTCTCATGGCAACACAGAGGCCCACACAACCTTTCATCTTTGCATGTATGCAAACATGTTAATGCCATGAATACAGAGCCAGACAGTTCCTATCCTGCTGCAGGAAACTAAAAAAGCTCTTCCTTGAGGCCTGATGACAGTCTGAACAGTGTCGCGCCCTCTGATGGCTTAGCTTGGCTTGGATGTAGCAGCATGCCGGCAATATCTGAGAGGAGGTTTCAAACAGCAAAGGGTGGAAAAAGTCTCCATAAACCTCTTAGTAAGCTAATTCTGCATCGTACAAAGAAGCACATTCTTGACGGGATGAAGGGTGAAGTCTTGGGGCTTGCTGACTGGTGCTGCAGGCTGGCATCCTGCCGACAGGTTGACCAAACGACTGGCTCTGCCGGAAAATCAGCCTGAGAAGCCTTGAAGTTGTCAGGACTGCTGAGGCCTCCTGCTTATAAAAAAACGACACAACTTTTAAATCAACATTTCTGACAAGCTTTCTTGAAACATTCTGTAGCTACACATCATCATCCATCAATTGGCTTGGTTAGCCTGTGTGGTAGCTACATGAGATCTAACATCTGTGTTTACTTTTTTTATTTAGATGAACCCTGAAGTTTCTTCCTGTTTGAGCTGATAAATGCTGGTAACTGAGCAAACAGAAACAGGAAGAAGACACAAAACTGGCGAACACTTGTTCGCTGTGTTTCTGCTAAGCTAGGCTGAACACAATTATTCTGGCAGACCTGGCAAGCTGCTATACAGACCCACAGTGTGTCCCTGTTGGTAGCCTTAATGCTAAGCTAAGCTAATCAAGGCCAAGATGTTTCAGCAGTCTATTTACTGGCATCCCACATGTGTCTCCCTCTCCTTTGACTCAGTTTCTCTTCACTTCTTGGAAGCTGATCAGTTTTCTTATGAAGGAGTCCGTCTGGCCAGATGCCTGGAGTCAAGCCTCCGGTCCAAAGGTCTCCATCCCACAGCAGCAATAAAAATCCACCACTTCCTTTTACCTGCTTTCTTAGAATTGTCCCTCTACTCCTGCAGTCTTCTCTTTATCCTCCCTTCCACTAAGCCTTTCTCTGGTCTGTATTTCTTCCATTCCCTTCATCTGAAGCTTCTGTCGTTTTGACCTTTTCTGTTGCTTCCCTTTTTCCCTTATCTGTTCTTTCTGCTTTCAACAAGTTTTCATGACTTTACGTTGCAGTCTTCAAACTACAAAGTTTTGAATTTGGTGCAAGAATAAGAAGAAAGAGAAGAAGAGGAAGAAGAAAAATCCTTCTTGTTCACTATCTTGTTCAAGAGATTCCGTCCATAAAGTCCCTCTCTGGTAAGATATTTAGTCATCAGACCACCAATGGTGAGTCTGAACCAGATCACAAGACTTTCCCGATTCAGTTGAGTTCCACTCTTCCAACCACGCATCTGAGGGGACCCTCGGAGTCCCACACCAGGTTACATAATGATGTGCGTCCTCTCGGAGCCGCGTCCTGCTGAGATAACACGGCCTCATGTGCAGCTGCAGCCTGACGGCTTTATGGAGACGAATCATCTGCTTTAACGAGCGCTTCTCTCAGGACGTCCCTCAGCTCCAGTTTCACTCAGAAACCCTCATCTGGCCTTTCAGGGGCCGATGGATGGGAGGGAAACTGGAATCCTGCTGCCCTCACCAGTTGCCCGAACTTTGTGCGGTCTGAGGCTGAGGGGCTGCGACGCCAACAAACACCCCACAACACACATCAAACTCCTGAAACCCTGACATCCGACCTTCAACCTCACTCTTGAAGACCCCCGAAGACCCTCAAAGCCAACAACATCCCTACTTCCTTGTCACACGTTGTCGCCCCCTGCCACTGAGTGACATGTTAAGCATTCAGTCTAGTATAGCATCAGACTCAACCTCTTGCTGGAAGAATGTTCTAGTCATGATTTGGTCAGTGGTTCAGGCTCAAGGAGCCTTCAGGGCCATGAGGGAGGGCCTGGTGCTGTGCTGCCTTCTCCTGCACCCTCCTGTCTTCCTGAAGCATGGACCCATCACCTCTCTTGTCTCAAGATCACTTGTCCTTCACCGAACTTTAACTTAAGGGTGTTTCACAGTCAGTGTATGCAAATGTAGGGGCTTGGTTCAGTATAGAGAGCTCAGAAATATTGTAGTTTGGGGGAATTCTACAATTTTTCTGAGTCAGAAACGAACAAAATGCTGTTTCTGTATCAGATGCAGTCCGAAGTAAAACAGGGAAGGAAAACGTAAAACACTGACGCTGTTATTGAGGGTCTCTTGTATCAAACCAGGAACTTGGTAGACTAGAGGGGAACTCTCTGAAACCTGCTCTGCATCATCACGTTTTATTTCCATGTGAACAGGAGCTCTGCCTGGCTGTCAGCTGTTTGAGTCTGAAGTCCATCAAGATGCGTTCAGGTCACGCCAGTCGATCTGAGTTGTAGCTCTGAACATAGAAGCCTCTGGAAGCTCGTTGCGATTCTACATCAATTTCAATTTTGATGCCTGTGAATTAGCGCCACCTGGAGGGTGCTGTAACTTAGGCATTAAATGTCACTCACGCTTCCTGTTGCAGCTGCAGCAGTGTTCCTCTTGAAGTCACACAAAGATTCTTCCTGCTGATTAATAAGATTGATCTGAATGCCAAGCTGATGCCTCTGACTTCCTCTTTCAGGCTTCTGTCTATCATCTATCAATTATCTATCAATCATATATATATATGTATATATATACACATATATACATATATATGTATATATATATATATATACACATATATACATATATATGTATATATATATACATATATATGTATATATATATATACACATATATACATATATATGTATATATATATATACACATATATACACATATATACGTATATATGTATATATATATACACATACATATATATATATATATATATATATACATACATTTTTTATTCAAACTCTTTTAATTTTAAACGAGTTTCATCATTCTAGAGGTTCTTGTTCCCAAACTAAATCAGACCTGAGACAATTCTGAAAATAGATTTCTCTCTCTCTCTCTCTCTCTCTCTCTCTCTCTCTCTCTCTCTCTCTCTCTCTCTCTCTCTCTCTCTCTCTCTCACACACACACACACACACACACAGGTGTGTCATATTTTTTTTATGTTTCTTGGGACCAGACTCTGGACACTCTCCAAGGACACAGAGGGAAGGACGGTGCCAACGCAGTGGAGCACATAAAAGAACAAACAGAACAGCGAGTTCTGCTGTGGGTCAGGTGGTAACTGCCAGGACTTCTGGGAACGGGGGCACCGCAGGGCGAGAGTTTCTCCTCCAGGAAGCAAATGTGACAGGAGTTTTGCGAACAATGGCGAGGATTGTATTGTCACTACAGACCTGTGAGAAAACAAACAAATCAACAAACTTGTGATTTGTGTCAATAAAAAGCAGCTGCAGGAACGGCAGACATGGTTTGGCTCAGTGGGTTGGCTGGTTCTGGGCCTGGCACAGAGGGAGGCGGGTCTGTCATGGTGCAGACACCCGATGTCACTGATGGCCATTAACTTCTGATGATATGTGATGTCTAGAAGGAGACCCAGAATCTGCTGTTTCTGTCAAACAAAACAACAACTGAACATACTGCATAAATAAAGAACACACACTAACAAACATTTATTGTAAGTCTTCGTGGCTGTCTCCCCTGTGAGCTGGTCTTCTTGTTTTACCTTTATGAGAATCTGAAAAAATCACTGCAATCCAGCTCAGATAAATAATTTTACAGACAGAAACCTTCCTGAGAAAATCAATGAACCTCAGTCTCGTGTGCTGGCAGGATGCGACTCGGGCTTTGGGAAGGCGACAGCCAAGCGTTTGGACTCTCTGGGCTTTGAGGTGTTCGCCACAGTGCTGGATGTGATGGGCGATGGAGCTCGAGAGTTGCAGAGGACCTGTTCGCCACGACTCACCCTCCTGCATGTGGACATCACCCAGCCACAGCAGGTCCAACAGGCCCTGCTAGACATCAAAGCCCGGCTGGGCCTGAAAGGTACGGATGCACAAACAGACACGCAAACAAATGGACAACTGGGTGTTTCAACCCTGCTGAGGCCTGCAGACGTCTATGTTTGTTATCCTGATGTGACCTCACTGTTCCATTGTTCAGTGTGACCACCATGTTTGGATTCAACCTTTGTTGTGGTCTCCTCATTCATGCTACTTCCACTCTACAACATTAATGGTGTGTGTGTGTGTGTGTGTGTGTGTGTGTGTGTGTGTGTGTGTGTGTTTGTTTCAGGTCTGTGGGGTTTGGTCAACAATGCAGGCGTGTGTGTGAACTTTGGAGACGTTGAGCTGTCGCTGATGTCGAACTTCCGGAGCTGTATGGAGGTTAATTTCTTTGGGACCCTGAATGTTACCAAAAGCTTCCTACCATTGTTACGACAGGCCAGAGGACGAATCGTGACCATCTCCAGCCCTGCCGGTGGGTGTCACACACACACACACACACACACACACACACACACACACACACACACACACACACACACACACACACACACACACACACACACACACACACACACGGGCAAATATGTGTCTGAGAGTTCCTTAGCACCATCTGAGTCTCTGCTGCCTCCAACTTGTTGTGCGGCCTTGGCGCCCATTGGCCCCTCACACATCCCACAGGAACACGGATGCCTGTCATCCACCTCAGCTCCTCACACCAAGACAGAGATCAGTCAAGCAGACAAGAGGGCTCATCTGGAGGTGTCACCATGGCAACCAATGCAGGGATTAATCATGACACGACTTCATACTCACTATGTATTACCATGACAATGCTTTGCCTCTGTTGTCAGGTGACCAGCCATTTCCCTGCCTGGCTGCGTACGGAGCATCCAAAGCGGCCCTAAACCTCCTAGTTAACACGCTGCGCCATGAGCTGGAGCCCTGGGGTGTCCACGTGTCCACAATCCTGCCATCCTCCTATAAGACAGGTAAGATGGCAACAATACCATGTGCTGCATTTTACAACAATCTGTCAAACACATTGCAGCGTGCTGCCAGCATGGCAAACACAACAAAATGTGTGTGTAAACAACATAAGAATGTTCCTCCAATGTCCTCCAAACAGGTGAATCACAAACACACCTGGCAGTGTTTGAAGGTTTATGTTAACTACCTGCGTTGTGAGTGCTGTGAGAAGTGTTGTTGCCGTGGTAACTGTAAGCGCCCTCATCTCCCCAGGTCAGTCCAGTAACCACACCTACTGGGAGCAGCAGCACAAGCAGCTGCTGCAGAGTCTGTCTCCGTCACTGCTGGAGGAGTACGGCGAGGACTACATCACAGAGACCAAGGACCTGTTCCAGAGCCACGCCCGCCAGGCCAACCCTGACGTGCGCCCCGTGGTGGACACCATTGTGCAGGCGCTGCTGGCGCTGCAGCCACAAGTGCGCTACTTTGCAGGGCCTGGCGTTGGTCTCCTGTACTTCATTCACAGCTATTGTCCCTTCAGCATCTGCAACCGCTTCCTCCAGAAACTATTTGTCAAGAAGACCCTCATGCCGCAAGCTCTGAGGAGGCAGTCAGGTTATGAGCTTAACAACAACAACAACAACAGCAACATCAACAACAACAACAACAACAACAACAACAACAACAACAACAATGAGAAAGATGGTGTGATAGCATAGAAGAAGAAGTAGACAAGAATGTTTGTAATGCACTCCTAGAGCTTTACTCACCTGTCAAAAAATTATAGAGACTTACCTTAAGGATCATTTCACCTCCCGAGGACACAGCTGGAGGGGGCGGGGCTTGGCAGCAGCTGCATGCAGAGACACACAGGCGTCACCTGCCTTTGACGGCAAAGTAACAATGGAACGCAGCAGCAGTTTGATCTGAAGATGCTGCAGTTCCCTGAGAGCAGAGAAGCAAAGGACAGTGTCAAACTGTTCATCAGCCCCTGTCACACACACACACACACACACACACACACACACACACACACACACACACACACACACACACACACACACACACACACAGATTCACATGTGTAAACACACACATACATATACACACATACACACACAGACACAAATATAGACAGATACACACACGTACACACAGATTCACATGTATAAACACACACACACGTACACACATACGCACAGACTATACATACGTACACACACAGATGCACACGTACACACACAGACTCACACGTACACACACAGACGCACACGTACACACACAGACGTACATATACACACGTACACACACAGACTCACACGTACACACACAGACTCACACGTACACACACAGACGCACACGTACACACACAGACGTACATATACACACGTACACACACAGACTCACACGTACACACAAAGACTCACACGTACACACACAGACTCACACGTACACACACAGACGCACACGTACACACACAGACTCACACGTACACACACAGACTCACATGTACACACAGACTCACACGTACACACACAGACGCACATGTACACGTACACACACAGACGCACACGTACACACACAGACGCACACGTACACACACAGACTCACACGTACACACAAACGCACACGTACACACACAGACGCACACGTACACACAGACTCACACGTACACACACAGACGCACACGTACACACACAGACTCACGTACACACACAGACGCACATGTACACGTACACACACAGACGCACACGTACACACACAGACTCACACGTACACACACAGACGCACACGTACACACACAGACTCACACGTACACACACAGACGCACACGTACACACACAGATGCACACGTACACACACAGACGCACACATACACACACAGACTCACACGTACACACAAACGCACACGTACACACACAGACGCACACGTACACACACAGACTCACACGTACACACACAGACGCACACGTACACACACAGACTCACACGTACACACACAGACGCACATGTACACGTACACACACAGACGCACACGTACACACACAGACTCACACGTACACACAAACGCACACGTACACACACAGACGCACACGTACACACACACAGACTCACACGTACACACACAGACGCACACGTACACACACAGACGCACACGTACACACACAGACGTACATATACACACACACAGACGCACACGTACACACACAGATGCACACGTACACACGCAGACGCACACGTACACACACAGACGCACACGTACACACACAGACGTACATATACACACACACAGACGCACACGTACACACACAGACGCACACGTACACACACAGACGTACATATACACACACACAGACGCACACGTACACACACAGACGCACACGTACACACACAGACGCACACGTACACGTACACACACAGACGCACACGTACACACACACTAACCCAGGTGAAAACAGCTGCATGTGGCAGCACAAACACAAATTGATGACAACGTGAATAATTCTGAACACAAACGCAGCCAGAATGTGGAGCAGTGTAACTGATCATTGATCACATGATGAATCACATGATGAATCACCTGATTCGAGGACTGTAATGATGGATGGATTTCTTGTCAGGGTTTGATTTCAGTTCTTGAGATTTTTCTTGGTTGATTGATTGATTGATCCTCGCCAGCGTCTGTGACCAAACTGATGGACCAGAGTCTTCAGTTCTATGAAGACTAATTTGTCAAAAGAAACAACAAGCGTCACTTTCTCTACTTTTCAAGCAAACTTGTGATTTTCATCAAGAAATTAAAACGTTGTTGTGGTCAAAGACAGAATCCACCATTTGCGGGCAGAACCGTGTTTCTTAGCTGGTGTGGCTCAAGGTACAACTGAGGGTTCCGTAGGCCGCTGACAGCAGGTGAGAGAAGCGGTGATAGGACAGTAACCAGTGAATAGCCTTGTGTTTTGGTGGGAGACTCTGATTGGTCGTTTTGGTCAGTATGGAACAAATTCCACCCATGCAAATGTCAGAAGCCTTTAAACGAGTCAAGCTGCTACAGACACGGTGACGCCTCATTGGTTGGCGGGAACCTTTTTGTGTTGGTCCCCTTCATCTGATCCTGGAAGCGTATCTCTGCCCTGCTTCCATCTTGGATGGAACACTGCACACGGCAGAGCGAGGACGGCGTTCTTGTCTGGAATGAGGTTCCTCCCCTCCAGTCAGGAAATGTACGTTCAGGAACAACCTTCCTCTGGTCAGGTGTGACTGTAGACCTCAACAATAAAAGCACAGAACAGGTCTTTGGTCCCCTGTGGCAGTTGAATCAAACTTTCAAGATATGTATCCAGTTATGATGATGTAATGAATTGTGGACTTCAGCCTATTTATGTAAGACACGCCCCTTTTCAGGTTCATTCATCAGTATGTAAAAGCTGAAAAAGCGGAGCACGGTGCACTGTACAGGGCCTTGGCTTAGAACCTGCTGGCTGGCAGTCCAGTGGACAGAACTCTTATCCTGTTCAACTGGGTACCCTTTTTCTGACAGCGTTGACAATCAGATCATCCACAGTAGCATTTTCAAAATAAAAGGTCAGATTCTGGGTCAGACTCAGCTGTGTTCAGAGAGTGTCCCGGCGTGGCGGCCTGACTGCTCCTCATCATCAGGCCCACGCTTTTATCGCGTCTTTTCTTTTGTCACCGAAACTGTGAATTTTGTATCAAAATGTAAAAAAAACAAACAAAAAAACTCAAACTGTTGTAATATGTTCACTCCATTGTTTGATAGAATTAAAGCAACTTTTTTTCTGAAACTGTTTTCTGTGTGTGTGTGTGTGTGTGTGAGAGAAAGAGGGAGAGAGAGAGAGAGAGAGAAAACTTCTTTCTGCCAGTCGAAGAGTTGGGCTCCTGGATGTGGCGCTGCAGTGAGGGGGCAGCACCAAGTTACCTGCTGGGCACCTCATTATTCAGAACTCACCAGACAAATACAACAGGTAGACGCCAACAGATGGTTGGCAGCAGGAAGCTGTTGGTGAGCAGCATCCTGCCACTGGAGATGCATCACAGGCCGGTTCCCCTCAGTAGGTTTGGGGGCAGCTTGTTATGTAAGGCCAATGTCATCCTCGTCTTGGCCCCTGTTTGTACTCAGGGCCTGGAGGCCACGCCCCTGGAGGCCACGCCCCTGGAGGTCACGCCCCTGGATGCCCTGGACTCAAACCTTCACAGCAGAGAGAAACCCAAAATGTGGATTCCTGCCTAGTTATGAGTCAGATGGCTTGTTCTATCTTCAGGAAAGCAACAGTTGAGCTGGAACCTCAGGGGGGCGGTTCACACCAAGGAAACATTTAACCTCCTCAACTGGAAAACCTTCAGAAGTGTTTCATAACCACAACTTCATTCAAAGAATCTGAGTTCAAGTTACAGTCAAGAAGAGGAAAGCTGATGTTGCTGAGTGTGGCTGATGTGGTCACATGATCAGAGTCAAGACGACGAATGTTTGTTGTTTCTCTTGAATCCGTCCACTCAGAAAAACAATAAACTTCCTGCTGGAGATGATTCAGAGGGTATTTTTTCAGATGAGCCATGACTGTTTGTTTGTAATCCAGCAGGAACCTAAAAAATCCCCGCCAGGCTTCAAGACGCATGTTGTGAGCAGCCACCAGCCTTTGCCTCCCGTCTGGAAGACAACATTGAGTATTTAAAGAATCATAATAACAACTTTGTGCGTAACAGTGTTTCCTTGAGTGAGGCCCCATGTGTGGAGGTCGTCCGCGTCCACCTGGGCGTCTCTGGCTCACTTGATGTCAGCAACATTCTACAATTCTACAATTCTACAATTTCATTTAGCAGACGCTTTTGTCCAAAGCGACGTACAACACAAGCAAGAATTCAGACCTAATTAAGGAAAAACCCATAGGAAGCGCAAAAGTGCTTCAGTTGTGATTTGGTCACAGGTACTGCCATCTAGTGGCAGAAGAAGTGCCGCCCCCCCCTCCCTTTTTAAATTTTTTTTTTTTATATAACAAACATACAACATCACACAACCCAGTTAGTGCTACATAGTCACTAAGTGCTGGGTCTTGGACCCTCTGACTGATTCAAACCCAAAGAGGAGCAGAGTCAGGTTCAGTGCCTCGGTGCTCTCTGAACAATTGAGTCTTCAATTGTCTCTTAAAAGTAGAAAGGGACTCAGCAGGACGCACAGAGTTTGGAAGTTGGTTCCACCATTTGGGAACAACAGAAGAGTCTGGCTAGAGATTTGGAGCAGCGCTGGGCTGGAAGCACCAGGCGTCTTTGGCATGCAGAGCGTAGTGGGCCAGAAGGAGAGTAGACCTGGATCAGGGATTCCAGGTAGGCTGGAGCCGTTCTTGGGATTGTTTTGTAAGCCAAGAGAAGTGCCTTGAATTTGATCCTGGCTGCCACTGGAAGCCAGTGAAGAGAAACCAGCAGCGGGTGACATGTGCCCTTTTGGGCTGGTTGAAGACCAGACGTGCTGCTGCATTCTGGATCATCTGCAGAGGCTGTCAATGTCTTTGTCGAGGTTCTGTGTCCTGACTCACCAACTCTGCATGTTGGCGTGTTTTTGTGACCAACTGTTTTTGTCATTTTCATTGCTAACAGATATTTCAGGTGGCACATAAACAAGGACAATATGATCTGGCAGAAACTTGAAACGATTCAAATCATCATGGTTGGCTAAAGACTTGTAGTGGCCAAATTTTTTGTACGTGTTATGGCTTTGCATTGTCAGTGATGAAGGTTGGGAATGACGCTCTTTTTGTAAAAGGTCTTTTGGAGTTACTGAGCAAACGCTCACAACGAACATTTCAGATGAACAATTTATTTTCACTTTTTATATTTTATTTATTGTTTGTAATTTTAGGAAACACAAAGTGATGAATATTAACAAAATAAAAGCAAAGTGTGGTTTTGTTTCTCCATGACTGTGTGCTTGTGGGAGGCAATGACTGTGATCGGAGCCAAGACTGAGCCTGGATGAATTTGACCTCCGCCCTGCCTGATGACTCGAAGGAGGACAAATTCATTTCAGGGTCAAAATTTCCGTCGAGTTTCTGTCAGCCTGCCGCCCTCTGCTGGTCCTTCGCCATCAGCTCAGGCTTCGGGGGGCACCGAGCTCATTGACCAATAGGAGCAGAGCTGGAAGGTTACCAGGGAAACAGCGTACAGGCCTAGGCGGAAGCAGCAGCCCGGCTAGCAGGCTAGTGGGCGAACAGGCCAACTAGCAAGTCAGAATGTAAATGCTGCCTATCTAATCTCTAACGCCGAAATGTTAAATTAAAAGGCGGGACTTCTAATAGCGGCTTGCGGTCACCGCGCCGGTCTGTTGTTAGCCGCTAGTTGACAAACCCGAACTGTTAGCTTTTGGTGGTTAGCGCCGCGTCCGCCTCGACATCATCCGGATGATCGTAATTAACGGGCATCCTTGGGCTCAGCAGGTCGGTGTAGCGGGTTAGCAAGGAGCTCGGTCATCTTCGAGGATGGATGTGAGTTAACGGCTGAACCGGGACGCTCTCTGTTGGGCGCTGCCCCTCTGGACGGAGTCCGAGAATCCGGTTCGAGCCGCACGGACACAGCCTGCAGCCGTGTCCCGGGGGAACCTGACCGCGGAACGCCGCCGCACCGGCCTGGATCCGGGATGAAATGAGAGGCTGCGGACTGGAAGACCAAACCACAGGAGTCCCGTTACCCGGTGCTTAACAGGTAAGCAGAGTGGGAAGTGAATGCTGGAGAAAGTTAAAAGGAGAAGTAACGATTTAAGTTTATTGATGTCAATCCTGTGAAATAACGGACGACACGAGCGTCGGTGACCGACTAACGCAAGTGCACTGTACTGATACCGCGATATTACAAATCCTCCGATTGTATGTATCGATCAGAATTTTGATCAATGCCAGAGCTGATCAAACCTCAGTCAGCTGATCATCAGCGGTGATCATGATGGGAAACATGTTCACGCTACTATTACTACTCCTACTTTGAGTACTACCACGACTACGACCAATGCCTACATCTATTAATTAGACTGGATGCTCATCACCAGATCCACTGGACATTTCCAGTAGGTGGAAAATATAGATTATAGTTCATTTACTGATAGTTTACAGTTCACCTGGAACAGAGGAAAAATTGAATTCCCCTCCACATTGATAGTTATTGATTGACAACAGGTATTAGAGGATCTGGTGATCAATACACTAACATGTAAGCGCACTTTAAACAGGAATAGAAACTAAAAGATATGATGGATGTTAGCAGCAGAGGCAAAGATGCCACTGCTTCTTCTTCACAACTTAGCTAACCAGTTGTTGTTTCCTTTGAAGAAGAGAGTGATTAACTGATCAGTAATTAACTGTACTCTGAACTTGGGGTCTTTTACCAGCATTCTATTCAGCAAAAGGTGGCACTTGGCTTCATTTAAGTCTTTGGTCCTGCTAGTTATGTCTGATTTACATCGGCAGCAGGTTGTCTGACAAATGAAAGTCACGTAGCTAACAAGTGTGGTATTTCAGGATGGACGTATGCAATAGGAACCCAAACCGCACAGCGCCGGTCGGCGGGGAAGATGGGCCCCATCAAGCCGACGTGCCGCTCTGCTCTCGGACCAATGGCTGGAGTTGGCCACCACACCCATTTCAGCTCCTGGCCTGGCTACTCTACGTCTACTTTGCCATCACCGGCCTTGGTGTGTTTGTCCCTCTGCTGCCGGCACACTGGATCCCCGCTGGCTACATTGTATCCTTCCATTAGCCACTGACTGTTGGGGTGTAACGAGACACAAAATAAGAGTTCTCATAAGTCTCTCAGTTGTTTTTGTCACCATTCAGTTATTCTTCATGATGGTTCAAATAAAGATTTCCAAATTTAAAATCACTGTAAATCAAATAAAACTCTTAAAAATGAAATACAAATAGACGACTGGCAAATGATTCTTAGATATATTTAAACAAAATAAAACCTGCATGAATAAATGAGCATTATGTGATGCTGACAGTGCAGCTCAACAGGCGGCACAGAGCATTTCTGAGACTGAGGCCTGTCAGATGTGTCCTCTGAGCAGAATTCAGAAGAAATTCTCACTTTTCTGCTTTTGACAAAAAAAGTCACACAGGATCATTTTTAGACATAAATGTGACACATCTGTTTTAATGTGGAGGACCTGACCAGCACTGCTCTGCTTCCTCTTGCTGTTTGGATGAAGCAAAGAGTTGGTTTGAATCCTGTTGAACGCTCTTCTATCATTGTAAACACTAGACCGTCTGGAAAAGTTGAGATCCACTTATGTCACGCTCAACTTGCACGGTCAGTTTAATTTCTATTGATTGTTGTTTGCAATGCCCATTGCTACAATCACATTACGCATCGCGTTCATCTGAGTATTCTACCCATTTATATCTCCATTGGTGAAAATGCATGTGCTGTGCCACTCTTTGATTCAGTTCATATCCACATATTGATTATTGATTGGCCGTACACGCATCATCTCCGTCAGAAGAAGGACAGTCAAAGTCGATGGACGACTGTTAGCACCACAGTCTTTGCCATGGACTTTTTCTTGCACCGAACTGTTAAAACCCCTTTTAACTTAGAAGCAGGCAGAAACCTCGGAGAGGAGAGATGTTATAAAAGAATAGCAATAAAAAAAACAAAAACATTATGAGTCACAAAGTAGTCATAGTGAGAAACAGAACTCTTAGGTTCTGATCCAAGACCCGAGAGGGGACGGACCTCCAGAGACAGACAGAGAAACACAGGAAACAGCGGGTCAGAGAGCTGCAGCAGTCAAAACGAGCTCCTAGCTACAGTCTTTAATCCAGGGTTCTGGTCAGCAGGTCAGTAATCTAGACTAGACTTCCTGGGGTGATGAGCTCCAGTGAGACTGGGACCAGCCCAGCGACCTTAGCTGAACCCAGACTCAGCACTAATCCAAGGTCCGGCTGAATAGAGCAGTCTGAGGTTTGGATTGAGCTGTCCAATAGAGGCAGGCGGTTATTCCAGAGGAAAACACTCCGCTGCCTTCTGGGTAACTCTGGGACACACAGAAGACACTAGACAGGATATAAGGTTTGACCAGCTCAGAGAGGTAGGAAGGGGGCGGGGCCAGTCATTCACAGCTTCATAGGTCATCAGAGTCTGACATGAACAGGGAGCCAATGAAGTGACGCCAAGATCTGAGTCAAGTTATCAAATGTTCTGGTTTTAGTCAAGACTCAGGCTGCAGCGTTCTGAACCATTTGGGGATTTTTAGTGCAGCAGGTATCAGACCAGACAGTAGTCATCAATAATCAATAATAGAGTCTGGAAGAAACACGGGCATGAGAGCAGGAAGTCACATGACACCCAGGGTTTCACCACAGGCAAGCAGGCCTCTAATCATCTGCTTTCGTGGACAAAAAGCTGCTCGTCGCCAGCATAGTAGTGGAGGGGTGACGAGGAGAGGGCCAGGATCTGAGCCCTGTGGTACTCCGTATTTCCCATCATTGAATACTGAGACATTCGTATCACAGGAGAGAAACTGCGTTCTTTTAGATAAATAAGACCAAATCCAGGTAAGACCCAGGCCTGAGCTGCCAAACAGCTTCTAGACAGTTGGTCTAAAAGATTGAGGTGTGGACGTGTGGAAGGCTGCAGGTCCAGGAACAGACGAATAGAGGCAGAACTGAAGTCCATGTGAAGCAGAATGTTGTTTACCACCTTAGTGAGTGCAGTCTCAGGTGAGCTGACCTGAACGCAGACTGCAGTATGATACTCAAATCAGTGAGGAGAGAGTTGCTGGGGCACTACTCTCTCTAGTACTGACATCATAATGGTCTGTTGAGACTGCTCTATAGTTGTTGAGAGACTCAGGTCACATTGGGGTGTCTGGAGTAGAGGTTTGACCACGACAGCCCTAGTGACAGGGGACGATGCCAGTCCAGAGTGCAGCATTTATGTCATTAAGTTTGTGGAACTTAAAGAAGACCAGGGACCCTGGAGGAGTTTAGTTGGCAGGAGGTCCAGGAGGCAGATTGTGGTTTTGAAGCTGACACTTTGTTGGGCGAGTTTCTAGAGAAACAGTCCTAAAGTCTGTGAACACTGAGAATCTGCATGTATGAGTTGCAGCAGAAGGAAAATTTGTGTCTGATCAAAAAAATCTTAAGAATTGTTGAGCAGAAAAAGAGGTTCAGCTGAGCAGAAGGAGGCTCCTGAGTTTGATGAGATCCAGGACCAAACAAACATCTGGGACTTCCCCTGTTAATGGCTAAAGACTTAGATCTTATCAGAGTGAGTAATAATGTCAGGGATGAACTCTCTGACCTAATAAAAAACTGTGAATAAGGACTAGGTGGTCTATGACCACAAGATGAAGTCCTGCTCCCTGGATCAAGTGGTTTTTAGATAATAGTGTGGGTTTCACCACCAGAACCTTGAAGGAGCTGAATTTAAAGTCCACTTTTTAGGTCAGATCAAGAGCTGATTTATTGAGGAAGGTGAAATACTTCATGAAGGTCTAGGTGACGTCACATGTTAAAGATGGTGAGAAGGACTCCTGGATCCATGTTCAGCCTTATCTGTGAGCCAGTGTACGGGCATTGTATTCGTCTGTCACCTGTGTGTCCACATCATGGCTGTGTCCGTTGACCCTGCTGACCACAATGTCAGGACGAAGAGCCACAAGGGTCCAGTTCCCATGTTTGACCGCACTAAACATGCCCACGTCATCGAGAACTGCCACTGCTACCTGTGCCAGGTGGATGTGTGAGTATCACCACACAGGATGTGTTGACCAGTATTCATTACTGATCTGATCAACCATAGCAACTCACAACAGTCTATGTAGGTCAGTATGAAACTGTTTAAAACTATAAATTCCAATCTTTTTTGTTTGGTTGCTGGTGGGCCTTGTGGCAGCAGCGTCCCTCAACATGGTGTGAATATTTAAGGGGCTCTGACAACAGTGGATTCAAGCCTCAGTTGTCTAACAGAAACCAGGTCATCCAACAGCTGATCTCAGGAGACCAGGAGGAACTGGGTCAAAACGTAAAACCATTAAATGATTCAAACTGCTGCTATCGTCAACCTTTGTGGTACAAGTAGTGGCTGGGCACACCGAGACAGCACGAACGCTAAATACACACGTCCCTCACACTTAAGACTTCTGTAGGGAACCTGAAATCTTAACTCATCCCTGCTGTTTGATAGATTTTCAGGTAAGCTGTCAAGTGGTAGAGGGTGCTGTTGCTAGCTTTGTTGTAGAATACTGCAGGTCTATGGCTGCGTCCGAACTGCCAAGTACCAACCTACGTCCTCCTGCTATGACCTACCGCTACAGCCTACTCCTATAACCTAAACACGGCGGCACCATTCAGACACCATAGAAGATTGGTGGTGAAGCACGACCTCTGCTGGCAGAGCACAGATACCGCATAGGTAGACAGCACCAATGAAAGCCCCACCTGCTGGCCTGACTGTTGTACTGCACTTCACTCTGAACGCACCCTTCATTCATTCTCTATTATTAAGCACATGAATGCACCTGTAAAGGTGTGTTCAAACCGCGTCGCGTTTCCACTGATTAACACACCTTCAGCCACAGAAGAGTGTTAATCAGTAGAATCACCTGTTAAAGTGTTTGGTTGGAAGGAAAACCTGCATACACACGGCCCTCCGTGGCACATGGTTGCCCACCCCTGTTCTAGGGTGTCTGAATGGTGCTGCTGTGTTTAGGTTGTAGCAGTAGGCTGTAGTGGTAGGTCGTAGCATAAGGACGTAGGTTGCTACTTGGCAATTCGGACGCAGCACAGCCCAGTGAGATGCACCTGAGAGGATGAGAGTTTTTCCCAACTGACCTCAGCTGAGCTTCATTTACTTGATCTGTCTGACTACCACAGGCTTTAAGCTTTTTGATTTAAAGACCCTGATATTTTACTGTGTGTGTGTGTGTGTGTGTGTGTGTGTTTTTCAGAGGACTAAAGTCAAAACACTGCAGTGCCTGTAACAAGTGTGTTGCCAACTTCGACCATCACTGCCGGTGGCTCAACAACTGTGTAGGAAGCAGAAACTACAAGTGAGTTTCCACTTTCCTTCACTTCTGTATGTATAGACTCAGTTTATTTGTCACCAAGGGATTGAGCCCAGGGCGAAACGGAACTACACACTCAAATGCCTGGTGCAGCTCTCAGAAACAGTCACAATTACTACAGGTTGATCGTAATAATGGTACACTTCAGAATTAACGAGAGCACCTATACATTTGTTGTGTATGTACGCTAAACTTGAGCACTCTGTTGTCCCAATGGAGGCAAGTGAGAGTGAGGCATCACAGCGTGGGCTGTGCCGCCAACCCTGGGGGGGTAGGCTGCAGCCAAGGTCGGCGCTGCCACCCCAAGGGAGGTGGAGAGGGCAGAGGCGGGATTTGGGTAGGAGAAGGGGAGGGGGAATGGGGGTCAGGGGTCAGGAGCACAACGGGGAAGGGGGGGATAGTACGTGCCATTTGCGTCACCAAGGCAGGTGGAGTTCTCCTGGAGGATAAACAATGGGGTGGATGTCCTTCAGTAGCCGATGAGGTTGCTGTGTTTGGTTTCGGGCAGAGGAGCACACATTCCAATCCGTCTTCTCTTTCAGTCCAAACCAATTCATATAAATTTATATTTACTGGTCTTCAACATCACTCTGTACGCAGAGCGGCCAACTCCTCCGAGATGGTGTCCATTTTGCGTTTCTGTTCATGAGCGAACAGTCAGTTGTTGCGCCACTCTGCCAACCTCGTGAATTGCGTTGCAGATGACGGTCAGGTGTGGAGATCCAGATCTGGCGGCAGCCGTCGTCTTGCCAATTTTGCGGTATGTGAGGGCACCTCCAAGAATGATTACCGAGTCCTCTTCTGCACAAGGACGTCAGCGCATGCGAACTCCATACAAGTTGTCAGGTGTCCGTCCTAAAATATGCATATTTGAGCCACTGACTGACTGATTCTGTGCCTGGAATGCTGTAAAAAGTTCCATCCAGTTTGATGTTCAGCCAAACGCTGGACTGAATGATGAACTTAATTTAACCGCTAAATGTCACATATCACAGAAGCTTCGACTGTGAACTGCCCCCTGTGATGGTCACACTCTTGGTGTACACCTCCACCCACGTCATGAACACATCATTTATGTTTCACACTATTGTGTGAACATCCTCTTCATAGTCTGTCAGTGTGGAGCAGCCGGGGAGAGTGCAGTGGACAGAGGGAGCCCCAAGCAAGGAGCTCACTGATCCCCACCTCAGCTCACACTACACTCAGAAACTGTGGACTGTCACAGCTCTCAGTGCCGGCAAGCTGGAGTAACTGGCTGGACTGGACTGGACTGGATAGTTCCGTTTCTGACCAAAAGTTATTTGTGTTTTTTTATATTAACCTGAGCTACGGAATAGAATAGAATAGAAATTATTAAGAACAACAAAAAAAAACAGATGAAAATTTGAAAGACAAAACTGAATATCTACCAATTACATTAGAATGTAATAACCAAACAAAACTTGAAATCTAAAACTAACAGTTAAACCATTGCAGCATAGCTGCCTATTCTAGTGACTTTTTAGGCAAAACGCACACAATGTGTAATTGATAAGAGCATTATGGAGAATGAAAAAGCCTTGTAAATGTGATCGTAGTAGGAGAGAAGTAGCGTGAAGCGGTGCTGTTTTCCGGGCAGGGTGGCGATTACCTCACACCAGATACTCCAGTGTCAGGCCACAACACTAAATTCCATAGCCCCTTTGTTTATTAGTTTCTATGTGGTTGACTTCATTTTGTCACTGTGAGCTACTGTGGCAGGCGGCCCGGTGGAGCAGTGGTCCTCCCTGTGGCCCCCCAGCAAGAAGGTTGTGGGTGGAGCCCCGGCTGCAGCACGGGGTCTTTCTGGGTGAGTCTCCATGTTCTCCCTGTTCCTGCTGGGTTCTCTCTGGTACTCCAGCTTCCTCCACAGTCCAAAGACATCAAGAGGGACCAGGTTAATCCAGACTCTAAATTGACCGTAGGCGTGGCTGGGAGAGCCAATGGTTGTCTGTCTCTATGTGTTGGCCCTGCCATGGACTGGTGACCTGTCCAGGGGGAAGGCTGCTGGGATAGGCTCCACCCCCACCACCCTCAACAGGAGAAGAGGGGGAACATGGAGGGATGATGGATGGATGGAAGGATGATGGAGGGTTGATGGATGGATGATGGATGGATGATGATGGATGGATGAATGGATGGATGATGATGGAGGGATGATGATGGATGGATGAATGGATGGATGATGATGGATGGAGGGTTGATGGATGGATGATGGATGGATGATGATGGATGGATGGATGGATGAATGGATGGATGATGATGGAGGGATGATGATGGATGGATGATGGATGGATGATGATGGATGGATGATGGATGGATCGATGATGGATGGATGAATGGATGGATGATGATGGATGGATGGATGGATGGAGGGATGGATGATGGATGGAGGGATGGATGGATGGATGGAGCTACTGTGGTTCCCATCGGAGCTCAGCAACAGTGGCTACTAACCCCTGAAGTACAGCTGAGGTCATAGGGGTTGTGTTTCATAGGGCCCAGTGAAATGCTGGGAGGGAGAAACAGTGGGGGAGGTGGCGCCAGTTACAGGGATGATAACATCAAGGCAGTGTAATGCAGCACAAGCATGATGAGATGCTGAGATGTTGTGATGTGGCATGTGAATTCTGCAGGCTCTTCCTCCACAGTGTGGTCTCAGCTCTGTTGGGCGTCAGCCTGGTTCTGGTTGTCACCTCCTATGTCTTCATCGAGTTCTTTCTGGATCCTTCCAAACTACGCACGGACAAAAACTTCTTCGGTAGGTTCTGACTTCTGATCCCATTCGAGAATGCAAATACGGTAATAGAATTTGAAAAAAAATGTTGGAACAAAATGAATAAAATGAAACAAAAGTAGCTTTAGCTGAATTTTAATTTATAAAGTGCTGCGACACACAGATTCAGGCTGAAGGCCGTCACTTCTGGCTTAGTTTCATACTCACCTCTGACCGCCATTGTAGCATTTTGCTATGTAGCCTGTCAGTGACTTATAAAAGTGTGTGTGTGTGTGTGTGTGTATGTGTGTGTGTGTGTGTGTGCGTGTGTGTGCATGCTCAAGCAGTGAGGAATGAGACAGGTGTGTGGTTTGTCTTCCTGCCAGTGGCACCCGTCAGAGCCGCAGCTGCTGTCATTCCTGTTGTGGCTGCCGTCACCATCAGTCTGAGTCTCCTGTCGTCTGTGCTGCTCAGTCACCTGCTGTGTTTCCACGTCTACCTGAGTAACTACACACCTGTTTATCTGACTGTATGGCTGTGTGTTTGTTTGACTGACTGACTGACCAGGCACATAACCCTGTGTAGTGCTGCCACCTCTCCCAGTCATCGTTTAAATCCATCAGACTTGATCGTAGGTGCAGTGCTAACAGTGATCATTAAGACTTTGCGGAGAATTTCAAGGTCATAATAAAAGAAAAAAATTGGCTTTAAGGTTCCGGGTACTTTGTCCAAAAAAAAAAACCTTACAACTACATAAGCATAAATACTGTGTGTGTGTGTGTATATATATATATACATATATATATACACTGTTAACGTGTCTGACTGATGCTTGACCAGCCAGCAGGAGCTTGGACGTGACCTCTGTGAAAGTTGTGACATCACCAGGTGAACAGTAATTTCAGTGAAAGTGCGTCAGGCCATCTTATCTGCCATGTGCAGATTTTTTCTTTGGGCAGAACTCGACCATCCTCGATGAACGCATTCACTGTTTAATTAACCAGTCGCAGCGTGTTGATTTTCGTCCTCCTGTCCTGTCTTTTAGAGACAGTGTCATGTGACGCAGCTGATGAGGAAGGGCAATCACGCTGAGGTGAATCTCTTACACATCTTCAGCGTCACGGACCATCTATTATAACTCAAACTCGCCACATCCGCGTCTGTCTAATGACAGACCAGTTTGAACAAATACCTACAAGGAAACGTCCTGATCAAACTTGAGTTCTCCCTGGAAGCAGGCAGCTGGAATGTCCCAGCGTTACTGAGAAGATCAGAACTGATGCAGGAGGATCAGTCAGGTCAAAACTTATGCATGACATAATGACTGTGTGTGTGTGTGTGTGTGTGTCCCCACATCCAGTGTGGAACAGGCTCAGTACCTATGAGTACATAGTGCGTCAGCGCCACCGGCACAACAGCAGAGACGTCAGGAAACCAGCCACAGTGAAGGAGACGGCAGCTCCGTCGATCAACTTCGTCAAGGTCAGAGACAAATCACTGTGATCGCTGAGAGCAGGTCCAGGACGACACTGAGGGAATTTATTCAAGAGACCCCACAATTCTCCGTGAGACAGTGGAGACAGAAACTGTCTGTAACATGTGGGTGGCCATCTGCCTCAGGGTATGAAAATAACAAATTATTTTGGGGGCAATTTTGGCCCCCATGATCTAAAAAATGGGGTTACTTTTAAAATGATTGGGGGCCGTGGAAAAATACTGTAGTTTGAGCTTGGTCATTTTTAGGGCCCGACCAATTAATCGGCCAACCGATTTAATCAGCCGATTATAGCCATCAGAGCATAATCAGTAATCGGGTAAAAGTTGGCTGATTAACGCTGATTTTAACACGTAATTTTCAGGACTAAAATGCCGTGAATATGGTGTTTTTCTTAGAAATTATGTCTTTGTGTTTCCAGTAGGGGGCGCTCTGATTCCTCATGTCGCGCTCCACAGCAACCCCACAGAATGAGAGGGTAGGAGTGCGCAGGTGTACTAAAACCGAGCAGTTAGCCTCAATGATAAGTTTATAGTAACTAGTTTGTGAAATTAAAAAAGAACTGATATAGATATAGATAAAGATATATCTATCTATCTATGTCTATCTATATATATCTATATCTATTTATATATCTCTTTATATACATATATATATTTATATATATATCTATATACACATATACAGTATATGTACCGGTATACAGATATACAGATATGCACACACGTACAATAAATACAGTGTTTTGTTGACGCTGTTCTCTTGAGGGACTTGATAACAGCGTAAAAAGCAGTGCCGTATGGCAAAAAAACAGTGCTCATCACATTTCGCGGCATTTTCTCAGTGTTATAAAGGTGATGCGTGACTGAATTGTGGCGTATTTCTGGCAGGCAGGGTTTACCGTAGGACATGCAGTGAGGAGCGTCATCTGTGGGGGGGGGCACACACCCTCGCATCACGTGAGCACTGCAAACTTGTTAATGCCTGGAGGTCAGAGAATTGTTGGTAAAACTTTGGGGCAATTTTGGCCCTGGGTATGTGGTTATTGGGGGCATTCTTGGCGAAGCTGGGGGCCAAACGACCCGTGGCCCTCGCTAATTTCTGTCACTGATCTGCCTCAACTGTTGGGGAGTGACGGGTTCTAGCTGGGTAGTAGGGAACCAGGAGCTCTGTCAGACATGAAGGAGCCTAGAATCTAGAATTCTTTAGTGGATCTGAGTAGGAACCAGTGCAGAGAACCCAGTTCAGGAGAGACATGGTGTCTTCTCCTGGTTCTGGTCAGTCCACCAGCAGCTGGGGAGTCTTTAGGGACTACCAGTGGATCCTGATAGGAGGAACCACAGTAATCCAGCCTGGAAGTGACAAATGATCCGCTGTTCTGTATTTTTTAGAGCCAGGAAGTTCATCAGTGTCCTCCTCTGTCTGTTTCCTTGTTCTCCCGGTCAGCTGCAGTGTGACATCATGTCAGTTTGTATTTAAAGTTCTAAGAGCAGTGATGCTCAGGCGTCACGCTTTATTAGAACTGTTGCTTAGCAACTTCGAAGGTTTATAGATAAACATACAAGTATTTCGCTGACCTTAGACCAGACTCACAAATATTCAAACATAGGAAAGTGCAAGTCACAAACTGCCACCAGTGAGACAAAGGAGGACATCATGGACGAAGCCTCATTGTCCACTGAATTCATGATGACGATGCATCTCGAGGCAAATATGCCACATTTTAACTGTTGGAGTGGAAATACGCCGGGACACGAATGGGCACCGCCCTGGTCATCATCCCACCTCAAACTTAAAACTTCATCAAAACTAAGAAGCAGATGACCAGGGACTTGGCAAAAGATTATGAAACACTAGATATTTGTAATAATTAAGATAAAATAGTGGACCCAGGTGACTGAGTTGTTACGGTTGTGACTGTGGGGGTCACTTGTCCTCTTTTGACCACCCTCCTGCAGGTAGATCGAAGCGAAGTAAAATCTGGTCAACTGGACGTAAGTTTATCTTGAAGACGTTTCACCTCACAACCGCACAACGACTGTCGTTTGGGGAGGCCAGGTGAGTCTCGGGAGGGTCGTTTCCACCACAATAGCACTGACCACTCCCACATAGGTTTATAAGCTGGAGTTTCCACACTCTTCACTAGAACTGAAGAAGCCTCTCGGATGAGAGGTGAAACGTCTTCAAGATAAACTTACGTCCAGTTGACCAGATTTTACTTCGCTTCGATCTACGATGACCTGGATGAATGAGAACCTACACAGACCTCCTGCAGGTAATGCTCTCGTGTATGAAGAGTAGAACTGAGCTGATGTGTCCCCTACTGTCCCCTTGCAGGACATGGACTACTCTGGGACGCTGGGCTACACCAACCCTCAGCTGGACGTAGAGGATCCACCCACTGTTGTCGTGCGGGGGGGGGCAGAGTAAGTTCTAACGCTCGTAGAGTCCTGGTCCAGCCCACTGCCCACTGTGACTGGCTCAGGCAAACAAGCTGTGCTGAGGCTGGACCTTGGTTGTCGTGGACACCGTTTTCTTAACAAACAACAATGTAGAATAAAGAGAGTGTGTGTGAGAGAGAGAGAGAAAGAACACCGGAAGAAGGGTTTATTTGTTAATAAATCAGTTTCACTCAACTTTATATACACTGACCTCTTCTCAGCAGCAGATTCAAGCCACAACAATCCCGGTCACATGGCCCCTCCTCTTGCCGTTGCCCCACATAAGCAACAGCAGCAACACAGAGCAGCCTCTCGACGAGAGGACTCAGACCTTGAAATTACTTTTCTGTGATTGAAGGCGTGCCATCATGCCACCGGAGGCCCAGGTCATGCTATCCAGGGGAGTGATGTCATTACAGAAACTTAATATGAGTTTATTAGCAGAATTTGGTGGGTCAACCAGGTTTTGGTGTCCTTTAGCCACGCCTGAAGCTTAGTTCATGAGCTCACATGAACTAAGCTTCACTGACTCTGAAATTCAATCTCATGGTGCCATTCGATCGTTAATGTGTTTGTGCGTACTTTCATGTAGAACATGTTCTTTACTTTTCTTTTCTCTATTTTTATTCCATATTATTTTATATCAATTTTATGCCAGAACAACAGAGCTGAGAGAAACGAAATTTTGTTCCCATGTGCATTATATGTGGAAATGACAAAGTATCTTGAATCCTGAAAATCTTGGCTGACTGGTTTCATCTAGTTTCATATTGTGTGTGTGTGTGTGTGTGTGTGTGTGTGTGTGTGTGTGTGTGTGTGTGTGTGTCAGGTTCCTTGCTAACGGCAGAGTGAGGGGAGTGTCCCTTCCTGTAATGGAGGAAGAGGCCCCGTCTACTGTCTCAACAGAGCACACAGCAGAACACTCACACTTTAATACACAGGTGAAAACACACACTCACCTGGATGTCAGATGGATTGACATCGACAGATCTGTCAATCAGAAATCTATAATTTTTCACATTTTTTTCTGGTGCGTTTTGTAAAAAAAAATTTTTTACAGAAAAAGAAGAGGGTTCGCAAAGTTCTGCCTGACACGACAAGGGAGAATCGCTGCCTGACTGCAGCTCCGCCCCCTGGTGTAGCCCCGCCCCCTGGTGAGTATGCACATACTCTCTCTCTCTCTCTAGTTGTGAGGACAATCCTGTGAAGCCTAATATTGACTCCATCTTTCTGCCTTAGCAGGACCCAGCAGTGTGTCCACCATGTCCACCAGTTCACGTCTGTCCCTCCCAGCATTCCCTCTGCGGGCCTCTCTACCCCCTCTGGCTCCCACCTCGGGCCCTGTCCTGGCTGCTGCCCCTCCTGCTGAGTACCACTCGGACTCTGCCGAGTCTCTGGAGGAGATCCCCGTAGCATTGGCCAAACTGGGCTCCTCATCGTCTGCAGCCAGCGGTGGAGACAACTCGCAGAGAGTTGTCCCAATGTTCCCAATGTCCTCCCCCCAGCTCAGAACTAAGAGGAAAGCTGCCTCATCCAGGTGCAACAAGAGTGCCGCCGAGCTGAGGTTTGAGATGATCTCCGCCAAGCCTCCGACTGTCTTTGTCAGCCTGGCCAGTGGAGAGGCAGCAGTGGCGCGGGAGGACGGCCTCAGGCCCTGCAGGAGGCAGAGCAGCTCGCTGGCATCCCTGGTCTTGGGTGGAGCGTCCTGGATGGAGCGATGACCTGAGCAGACTCCATCACACCACTGCTATGTGCCTCCAGTGGCCTCCACCAGGATTAGTTTGACGGCTCTTTTGTGATTATTTATTGATTCATCGATGGTAAAGATGTTGCTGTTTTTGGATGTCAGAAATGACGGCTGACTGTTGGCTGTAACAAGTCGTGATTCGGAGGGTGTCATCACATTCACTGGTCTCCTTAGTAACCAGGGCTAGAGGGTGCCTTGAGTCCCGACCAAGGCTGTCACTGCAAGCGCCACAGACTTCCTGTTCAGCAGGACTTCCAACAGGTCCAAAGTATTATATCTTGCTTTATGCTAGACAAGGATCAATAGTCATACATTATTGATTTTAATGACCAGAGGGAACAAACTGTTCGAAGCGTCTCGATCATGCTTGAGTTTAAAGATTGAATCACAACATTGTTTTTTCCTGACAATCACGTGGTGCCTGAACGTCCCAGCGGCTCTTCAGATGATTAATAATCACAACTTTATTTACTGATTATTTACTTCATTCACTGATTGATGGATCACTAATGTGTCACTCTTACTCTTCAGCCAATCACGTGCTCTCAGCCCTCTCAGTAGTGTAGCCCCCCCGCGCACAGGCACACACACACACTGCAAACTGCAGCTGGTCTTTCAGTCTCATTGAAGGGTTGGTCCAGATGCTGTGATCAAACGGTGCTTGTCCATGCAGTTCTGAACTTAGGAAGGTCACAAGATGGAGACATACTTCTCTTGTCAGCACAAGCCCACTTAAACAAAGCATTGTTCTTTGATGGAATTTGTGTTGCTATGCTAAATGCCAGCAGCTGGTTAGCTACCTGACATGAACATTTTTTATGAACAAAACTAGCTAGCAATGTCCACAGTGTTTATGCTACATTGAGCTAAGCTAACAAGCCACTGGTGATTGACAGTGGTCAAGCAGCCAACACTGTGCTATGGCTGCAGCTAACGTGTAGGGATTCACCCTCTCTCGTTGTCATGAAATCAGTGAAAACACCTCAAAGTTGGAGGGGTTTTAAAGCTCAAATTAAATTTCATTCGTGAAACTGATTTTCAAGTTCTTTTTAGTTTCATTATTACGTCCAAAGATTCCTTTCAATTCAGTAAACTATTTTTCAGAAACGCTCTTTCCTGTATCTTTCACAACTGTTGATGATCAAAGGTTTCGATTGGCTGAACAATTAATGACCTCAATGATTCCTTGCAAATGTTGGTGTGTTTTTGAGCTTGAACTTAGAAGTTTGTCACTTTTTTCACCAGTCAGTGATTTTTATCAATAAAAGATAAAACTGATCTGTTTTAATGGTTGTTTGTGAATGAGTTTGTAGTGCTGGCAATGACATCACGCTGAGGCCCTCAGATTTGTTCGATTTATGAATTACTGCTGTCTGTAATATCATCAGGGATGGAGGAAACCTGCAAAATTATAAACCCTTTCTTTACGCTTGTGAATTCACACTGATGACTTCATAACCCAAAGGTGGAGACTGAACAGCAGCAAGTCAGGCTTTTATTTTGACAGGCTGTTAATCTGTCTGTGTGCATGTGTGTATCCTCCCTACATGATGTCAGGAGTGGTTGCCTTGGCAACGATCCCTTGTCAACAAAATAACAGTATAAATCAAAGGGACTGGCAACAAGAAGTATGTCACACCCACACATTGGCAGGTCTGGCGTCTGTCCAGTTCTTCCAGCATCCAACTGGTTTTCACTGAACAGCTGCACAATCACTAGGGTGGTAAAAGTGAAGACCGGGGACCTCCTAGAAGTCGCTGACATTTCATCATTGATTTAATTCTTTTTTCTTCATTTTCTTTCACGTGTTATAAGATTGATTAGCAACTAAGATATTTTCTGGAAATTTGGCGAGCAAATCATGTCAAGAACTGTTTATATCAACAGTGTATCTAGAGAGAGGCCAGTGACATCATCCTGCAGGGTGGTGACATGGCACTGGCTAACATGCGACCCAATCAGCATGCATCAGTGATGACTGCAGGAAGTGGAATCACAGTAAGGAGCTGCTGAAACTTGAGTCATGTGACCTCTTTACTGCTGGTCATGGTAGTCCCCAGAGAATTGTCTTGCCCTCACCTGTTGGCAATGAACTGCGGAGCAGCACTTGGTCATGCTAACGGGTATTTATGTGGTTAAGTTGGGGCAGCAACTCTGTGTTGGTGGCATTGTGATAATGATGGTGTGGTGCTGGCATGGCGGTGTGGTGATAGGAAAGAATCAGAATCAGGCTTCATTGTCACTGTACTGGGGGGTACAATGACCATCGGTAGTTCCCTCCCAGAGCCACCGTGCACCACAATGACAGATACAAAATACAACAAATAAAATTATATAAGAAAAGACAAACAATAAAATAAAAGATAGAAAAAGTAATTTTCAAAAGTGCAGAGAAAATTTAAGGTACAGTCCAGGATGAGGTAGTTTGAGGGTTGTTGAAGGGGGGGGGGGTCTCCTTGGTTCTCCTGAGGCAGTGGTGGCGTGTTGATGGTGAGGGTGTTGGTGAGGGTGTAGTGGTGGTGATGATGGTGAGGGTGTAGTGGTGGTGATGATGGTGAGGGTGTAGTGGTGATGATGGTGAGGGTAAAGTGGTGGTGATGATGATGAGGGTGTAGTGGTGATGATGGTGAGGGTGTAGTGGTGGTGATGGTGAGGGTGTAGTGGTGGTGATGATGGTGAGGGTGTAGTGGTGATGATGGTGAGGGTGTAGTGATGATGATGATGGTGAGGGTGTAGTGATGATGATGGTGAGGGTGTAGTGGTGGTGATAGTGAGGGTGTAGTGGTGGTGATAGTGAAGGTGTAGTGGTGATGATGGTGAGGGTGTAGTGGTGATGATGGTGAGGGTGTCGTGGTGATGAGGGTGAGGGTGTAGTGGTGATTATGATGGTGAGGGTGTAGTGGTGATGATGGTGAGGGTGTAGTGGTGGTGATGATGGTGAGAGTGTAGTGGTGGTGATGATGTGAGGGTGTAGTGGTGATGATGGTGAGGGTGTAGTGGTGATGATAGTGAGGGTGTCGTGGTGGTGATGGTGAGAGTGTAGTGGTGATGATGGTGAGGGTGTTGTGGTGATGAAGGTGAGGGTGTCCTGATGATGATGGTGAGGGTGTAGTGATGATGATGATGGTGAGGGTGTAGTGATGATGATGGTGAGGGTGTAGTGGTGGTGATAGTGAGGGTGTAGTGGTGGTGATAGTGAAGGTGTAGTGGTGATGATGGTGAGGGTGTCGTGGTGTTGAGGATGGTGAGGGTGTAGTGGTGATGATGGTGAGGGTGTAGTGGTGATGATGGTGAGGGTGTCGTGGTGATGAGGGTGAGGGTGTCGTGATGATGATGGTGAGGGTGTAGTGATGATGATGATGGTGAGGGTGTAGTGATGATGATAGTGAAGGTGTAGTGGTGATGATGGTGAGGGTGTCGTGGTGTTGATGATGGTGAGGGTTTAGTGGTGATGATGGTGAGGGTGTAGTGGTGATGATGGTGAGGGTGTTGTGGTGATGATGGTGAAGGTGTAGTGGTGGTGATGGTGAGGGTGTCGTGGTGATGATGGTGAGGGTGTAGTGGTGATGATGGTGAGGGTGTCGTGGTGATGATGGTGAGGGTGTCGTAGTGATGAGGGTGAGGGTGTCGTGGTGATAATGGTGAGGGTATAGTGGTGGTGATGATGGTGAGGGTGTAGTGGTGATGATGGTGAGGGTGTCGTGGTGTTGATGATGGTGAGGGTGTCGTGGTGGTGATGATGGTGAGGGTGTAGTGGTGATTATGATGGTGAGGGTGTAGTGGTGATGATGGTGAGGGTGTAGTGGTGGTGATGATGGTGTGGGTGTAGTGGTGGTGAGATGGTGAGGGTGTCGTGGTGATGATGGTGAGGGTGTAGTGGTGGTGATGATGGTGAGGGTGTAGTGGTGATGATGGTGAGGGTGTAAAAGAGTATTCGGTCCATATCCTCTCCCCTTTTCCTATTTCTCCTCTCTCTCTGCCTCCCTCTTCTCCCCCCTCTGTCTATCTCTCCTCCCTCTCTTCCCTCCCTCTCTACTTGCTCCATTTCTTCTCCCTCCTCCTCCCTGCCAATTTTATGACCCTCCCCTGACGTTGGGCAGGACGTTGCCTTGGTGATGGGATAAACAGATGATAACAAGCAGCTCAGAACTCATTTGAACGCCACTAAGAGACGAAGGAGGAACGAGAAGAAGAACACGACGACACAGACAGAGACAGGTAAGACGCTGCATGGGACAGTGGTGTGTGTGTGTGTGTGTGTGTGTGTGTGTCTTGTTGACATGTTTTTCTAGAATCAACTTTACTGTCAGTCCAAACTTCCCATGAAGTTATCAATAAATTACAGACAAAAACACAGATCTTGTTAATCATTATTGAACAAAAAAAAAAACAGTTGTGAAAAATGTCCATCAGTGACACACAAACACACACACACACACACACACACATATAGCTTTAGGGCTTGACATCGATTTTATCATAAATTTGAGTCAAGGTTAGTGGTGGTGGCTTTGCAGAAAAAAAAACCCTTATTGATAAATAATCCGTTCAGAAATGTTGAAGGTGTCTTCTGGGACACTTTGTCGTCAGTGGATGAACAGCGCTTTTATCCAAAACGCCTGATTGGCGAGTGGGGGGAGCCCATACCATGTGACCTAGTAACTTTAAAAAGTTCAAAAAACAAGCGCACAAAAAGATTCTATCTTTCAGTTGAAAGCACAGAATGAGAGAATGTATGAAGTGAAGTACTTACAGTGACACACCTATGGTGACATACCTGTCGTGATATCCCTGCGATGACGTACTTACCCAGTAAAAGTGGCCTACGAAAAAGAGAGATTCTAATCGCACCTTCATCTTCAGATCTTTCCATCATGGCAGATAAAAGTGACAAGGAGCAGTTGCTGGTCTCCTTCAAGAAGTTCTCTGTCCATGGAGATGCAAAGGCCAGCGGGAAAGAGCTGAACGGGAAGAACTGGGCCAAACTCTGCAAAGACTGCAAGATCATAGATGGCAAGAACGTGAGTGCCACCGATGTGGACATCGTCTTTTCCAAAGTCAAGTGAGTGAGTTTTCTGACCTGCATCAACGACACAGAACTGTAACTTCAAATTTAGTTTGTAAAGGAACTCAGCATTGTGATGAGCTTCGCTGGCGTTCTCCTCACAAACATCTGTAGAACCACATTGTGAAAATAAAAACTGCTGATGGGTCAAATGCGTCCGCCACTAAAGAGACATTTGTGTGTGAAGGCAGAAGACATCGCGCGTCATTACCTATGAGGAGTTCCAGCGAGCGCTGCGGGATCTGGCCCTGAAGAGGTTCAGTGATCAGTGTCTAGAGGAAGCGGTCCAGTCCATCTTTAGACTGGTAGAAGAGGGAGAACCGACCAATGTGGGTGTGACGGTGAGAACACACTCTGGTGCTGACACTGCCAGTCATGACGTTCACTTTATCAATGCTTATTTTCTCGAAATGCAAGTCAGCCAGTCGCCATTGCTCGTTCTCCATGTGCACATTGAAGGTTCAGTGCTAACCAGGTGACCCATATAATTCGCCCCTCCCCAGCCCCATTATCCTCGCCAACCACACACCCTAATGGATATTGATAGGACCAGAAGGTCCTTCCCTGCTGTTCATTCAGGGCCTTTCTCAAACCGCCTCTGATCCACTCCACCTCTGTGGTTTGGGACATTCTATATCAACTGACCGTGAGGGAGAGTGGATGATGAAATGCAGAGCATCAGTCCTCCTCCTCTGCTCTTGCTGAGGTGCTCCTGGTTGGCCTGGTGCTGTTCTGCGCTCTTAGGGTTCTTGTTCACTTATTTTTGGACAGATGTGCAGTATTCTGTCACAATAATACCCTCCACTGCATGACACTGTGGCAAGGTAAGAGTTAAAAGGGGCGGCCTCCAGTGGTCAGGAGTTTGACTTCATACTGAGTGAAACTCTTGATGAACGGTGAGTAGATCAGGAATTCAGCCTCGATAGCTCCCTTGTGCAAAACACCACCCTCCTCCTCCCATCGCCTCTTTTCAGCCCTCCAGTTTCCTCCCCTCGTCCTTTAAGCCCTTCAACACAAGAACATCCCCAGAGACATGACCAGCACCTGCAGAGTGTAGAGGTGTTCTTGTCGTGAGGCTGCAGACCTCAGACCTGCAAACATACTACATGAGAATGGTGACTCTGCACTGGCGAGGCTGTAGGAGCTCTGGAGTCTTTGAAGCTTTGACAAAAACCTGTTGATGCTGTTGGAATGAAAGAGTTAACATGTTGTGTTGCATTCAAACACATTTATAACACAACACATGAGAAAAGTAGTAAAAGAACTGCGTAATGACATCAGAACAAGTACTTGAGGATCTGACATGTACCAGGATGAGTCAATGAATAAGACATGAACAAAATGTGAGTCTGGATCAATGTGGGTCTGATTTCTATGTTCATATTTAGAAACACACGTAGTTCGCCTCCATTCTGACACATTGCTACATGACAACAACATAGATGTGTAAACGCTGTGCCTTGTCATGATTAGAACGACTAAATCAATCATGTTGATTATTTGGACACATCTCTCTCTGTGGGTGCTGAGTCTCTGAGGTCATCTGATGTTTCACTTGAATTCATCCACCTGCTGTGACAAGTGGAGTCCGGTGGATGGAGGTGTCTTTATTTCAGAGTGAGATACAGAGAACATAGAGTGAGAAATACATGTCTGACTTTTTATTTCTGTCAGAAAGCGACAAAGACAGCAGCGGTGGATCGGCTGACTGACACTTCTCGGTACACCGGCTCCCATAAGGAACGTTTCGATGAGAGCGGCCGGGGCCGAGGTCGCCATGGCCGAGAGGAGATTGTGGAGAACACGGGCTATGTAGGTGCCTACAAAAATGCCGGGACATATGAAACCAAGATGAAGGGAGAGAAATAAGGTGGAGTCCTCTGCTGGAAGTTGATCTCCTCCTCTTCCATCTGGATCAAAATTTTACCTTTCTGTGTTTGTGTGTTAGGCTTCAGTTGGGTATGCCCAAAGGTCAGAGGTCACATCCTACACACAGCTTTAGATCAGACCTGTAGAATATAATGAGATGCTACCATGAGTCCTGGTGTCTGTCAGCAGGACTGATGGTCCTGGCTCTCAGAGAGTCTTCACACTTGTCTCGTTTAGTGAGCTTGAATTTAACTTTGCTCTGTTGACTCTCTTGGTGTGGTTCGTTGGGGCGGGTGTGAATACAGCAACAGAACTCAGACGTGGACCAAGACCTCCTTGAGGAAGCGGTAAGAACATGATCCGACCTGAATCCGACCCAAGTTCCAGACACATTGTGCATTCTTAGAAAGTTGCTGTGTAATCAACCATCTGTCAGCTGTGCATCATAAACCCAGAAGTTACCTGGAGTTGCGCCTTCATTTTCAAAAATGTCAGATATCCCAGAAGACAACAAAACATCCTTTGTCCATCTACAACACATGTGACTTCTGACCAACGAATAAGTGACAGCTCTCATGTGGCTTTTGTTGATCCACTTAGGAGCGCTTAATCAGGTCTACCTACTCATCAACTGATTCAGACCAGAGCAAACAAGCTGCAGGTGTGAAAATGCCTTTAAAATGTCTCCGTCGCAAACCGGAGGAGCTGTGGAGGGTTCAGGCCTCAGTGTCTGGCACTTGTATCCCTCCGCCTTGCAGCAGTAACCCTCAGCGTCAGTTTCCCTCCATGTTTGTCAACTAATAAACTGGATCTACTTCTGTGTTTAATAAAAGCTTTGACATGTCCTCTTGGTGGAATAGAATTTGTCAGTCAATCATTAATGGGGACAAACATTTTTACTCCACTCATTGATAATCACTTGAAGCTAAAGACCAGTCAAACCAAGGGGCAGCCGACACAAATTTAAAAAGTGATTCAACTGTTGCTGAAAGGAGTTTATTTCAGATATTTTACAAGGTTCTTTTACAATCACAAACATGGAGATTCACAAACACATCAAATACATTTCTGAAGAAGGCAGGAAGACAAAGTTGCACATAAGAATGAAACTGATGTAAAAATCCCTTTTCTCCTCAGAGGCAGAGGAACCGTAGTTCTTTGTGAACAAAGCATCCCAATGGTGGCGCCATTTTTACGTCACTACATCAGGATTGAATGGCGCATCATAAACAGGCCTCAAACTTAGTGTCACTCAGCCAGAAAACACATCTCCTTTTATTGGCAGGTAAAGCTTCATGTCCTCCATTCTGTTATTATTGAATTGGAAGAGGTTGATTAAAGCCAGAGGGTTTAAACCCTCACCACTGGAATCTTTGAACATTACAACTGAAACAACTGCAAGTGATCCTGCGGTGTGTCTGTTGGCAACAAAGTGCATCGATAACAACGACCAGCAGTTGTTATTATTGAGCTAATTAATTTCCATAATCACTGACCCTTTTGCTCAATATTGGAACGAATGCAGTCCTTCTGGTCCCGATCAACCATTTAGACACAGGAAAATGGGGCATCTTCTAACCCAGGGGTTGGCAACATTGGGCCATCAAACAGGAAACACATTGTGCTGGATTATTCTCATGAATTTGAGTTTTTATTCAAATCAATGTACTTTGAGGACACGCGAAAAGATCCCCTTTTAACCAATTGCTGATGTGTAGTGATGCAATCAGGTGTGATAGCAGCATAGACTCGCTGTGATTCACTTGGAGCAGGTTGCGGGCAGGATGGGTGGTCCAGTTCTGACCTGTGGGCTGCATGTTGCCATTCCTACAGAACAGGATAAAAAATGATCAGCAGGGCTCCCTCAGTACACTTGGCTTGTGATGATCAACAGTCAGAATATCTGGAACCCGTTCTGGTCTGCCCCTCTTCTGGCCTTCCGAACACCAAAACCAGGTCTGTGACACTGCTGGATGATGACAACGTCTGGGGCCGCTTGATCTTTGTCTTCATTGTGTTGCTGTTGAGACTCTTTGAGCGAAGTGTCGGGTACATCCTACCCTTCACCAGAAGCTGCTCATTGTCTTCATCAGGTTCCTCATTCCCTCTGTCACCATCATTCCTGCCTGATGTTTCCCCTGCTGGCCAGCACGTTCCCTCCTCAAGTTCCTGTTGGATGTCTCCACCCATTTGAGGCATCCTGGGATATGTGGAGTCTTGCGGGTGGGTGGGGCTGCACACAGTGCCCCTCAAGGACTTCCTGCTGGAGGACGGTGAGGGCAGATACTTTGTGACCCTTGACCTGTCCAGCGGGTAAGACACTGCTGCTTCCAGTCTGTTTTTTTCTGTGTGTCCTGGTTTCACCTCAGAGACAGAGTCAGATAAGCCAGGACAAGTGTGCATGTGTCTCTGGTCTGGGTCACAAGGGGAGATCAGGATGTCTATATTGGACAAAGATTGAGTTCTGTCCTTCAGCCCATTGACCTCCAGAGTTGAGCAGAAATCCTTCACTGAGAAGTCACCTGGAAAGAGGAAGTCAAGCTCAGACAAGACTCTTAAGGCTGGTGAAGCTAAGGAGTTAACAGCATGATCAACTTAATTGAGCAGATTCTGGATCCAGTTTCCTTAGAATTTTTTGAGCCGTTATTCCATTGAGTGAACCAGTTTACAGCAGTTTTGGATGGAAACACTGATCAGATGTAAAACTACGTAGATCATTTAGCTAACAAGGTAGCTTGGCTGCTAACAGAACAAACTTCCCATGAACCTGTCCTACCTGCCTCCATATTGTCTATCCGTCTCTCTGGACTCAGTTGGACCCTCCTGTCAGTGCTTTCTGTTTCTCCAGACACAGAAACTCTATCATCATGCTCCAGTGGGTAGCGGTAGAGGCTGTACCCATCAGCACTGTTGATGCTACTGTGGCGAAGCAGAGTGGCCGGCTCACAGACAGATGATCCTCTGGAGCGTGAGCGGACAAGGTCGGCTCGGTCAACACCTGCCAGCTTTTCCAGAGCGTTCAGCATACGGCCTGAGAACTCCTCCAACTGAGCCAGGCGGAGGTCCACAGTCTGCAAGGACGCCTTCATGGAGTGCTCCCGCTCATTGACCTCCTCAAGGCGCATGAACATGTTCTCCACCCTGACAAACACACACACACACACACGCACACAGATCAGAATTTTACAGTCCAACAGGAAGTGGTCATGTCAGGGATGCGGTGTGTTTGTAGTCCATCAGGAAGTGGTCATCTCCTGGCTCCTCCCCCAGCAGCCAATAGGATTGCTCCATGTGATTGTGGGTGATTGAATCAGTAAATCAGCTCTGGTGAACAAAAGTTGATGGTCTTGCAGGTTCAGTTCATCAAGATCATCTTCAAGTCTCTTCCCTTTCCCTCTTTATCTCTGTCACTCTTTCCTTCTGTCTTTGTCTCTGTCCATCAGTCTCTCCTCCTTTCTCTCTCCCTCTTTATCTCTGTCCCTCTTTCCTTCTGTCTCTCTGTCCTCCTTCATTCTCTGTCTTTGTCTCTGTCCATCAGTCTCTCCTCCTTTCTCTCTCCCACTTTATCTCTGTCCCTCTTTCCTTCTGTCTCTCTGTCCTCCATTCTCTGTCTTTGTCTCTGTCCATCAGTCTCTCCTCCTTTCTCTCCCTCTTTATCTCTGTCCCTCTCTCTCCTTCTGTCTTTCTGTCTTCCTCCATTCTCTGTCTTTGTCTCTATCCATCAGTCTCTCCTCCTTTCTCTCCCTCTTTATCTCTGTCCCTCTCTGTCTCTCTGTCTTCCTCCATTCTCTGTCTTTGTCTCTGTCCATCAGTCTCTCCTCCTTTCTCTCTCTCTTTATCTCTGTCCCTCTCTTTCCTTCTGTCTCTCTGTCCTCCTCCATTCTCTGTCTTTGTCTCTGTCCTGCTCTCCTGCTCTCTCTCCGTCCCCACTGATCCTGGATCTGCTCCACCTTCCTGCTGGTAAAGGAAGGTTCTGGTGGCTGCTGTTGCAGGATGTGCTGCTGATGGAGAATTGTTGGGTGGAGGTTCATTGAAGGAGGGAGGTGCTGGACCTGTTCTACTTGGACAGAGTCAGGACAGAACTTTGGTTGGGGTTTGGTGACACAAATAAAACAGACTTGACTAATGAACCCTCTGATGCTGGAAGCCTGGATGCTACTGTTAGCAGTGCTAAGCTAATGGTAGCCTATGAAGGAACTACACCAGGGTCACATGACTTCAGGGTCACCACCACGAAGCTTCGGCCTCTTGTGTTTCCCCCTGATGACCTTTAATGACCTCCATGACCTCTGTAGGCTCCTCCAGACTCTTGTTAGCAACCCAGGTTTTTAAGACTCCACCACTCCACCATGCACCGGTCTGGTGTTTACTGGTGGATCTGATGTAGACCTGAACCTCCACCATCCACCGGTCTGGTGTTTACTGGTGGATCGATCTGATGTAGAACTGAACCTCCACCATCCACCAGTCTGGTGTTTACTGGTGGATCTGATGTAGAACTGAACCACCACCATCCACCAGTCTGGTGTTTACTGGTGGATCTGATGTAGAACTGAACGTCCGACATCCACCAGTCTGGTGTTTACCGGTGGATCTGATGTAGAATTGAACCTCCGACATCCACCGGTCTGGTGTTTACCGGTGGATCTGATGTAGAACTGAACCACCACCATCCACCAGTCTGGTGTTTACTGGTGGATCTGATGTAGAACTGAACGTCCGACATCCACCAGTCTGGTGTTTACTGGTGAATCTGATGTAGAACTAAACCACCACCATCCACCAGTCTGGTGTTTACTGGTGGATCTGATGTAGAACTGAACCACCACCATCCACCAGTCTGGTGTTTACTGGTGGATCTGATGTAGAACTGACCGTCTGACATCCACCAGTCTGGTGTTTACTGGTGAATCTGATGTAGAACTAAACCTCCACCATCCACCAGTCTGGTGTTTACTGGTGAATCTGATGTAGAACTGAACCTCCACCATCCACCGGTCTGGTGTTTACTGGTGGATCTGATGTAGAACTGAACCTCCACCATCCACCAGTCTGGTGTTTACTGGTGGATCTGATGTAGAACTGAACCACCACCATCCACCAGTCTGGTGTTTACCGGTGGATCTGATGTAGAACTGAAGCTTCTAATATATTCAGTTGCTGGGAACCACACAACTGATTTCAACCATAGTTCAACTAGGAAAACTGATTAAATGGTTTTAGGACCTGTTCTCCTGGCGTTCTATTGTTTGTTGTTGTCATCAAACATACTGAAGCATTGATTGACAAGGACTGACTTGGAGTCTCCTCAAAAATAGACAACAAATCCAATAACTTTCTCACCTCTCAGACGTGACTCGGATCCTCTCGTTATTGGAGGACTGTTTCTCATCCTCTTTCTCTCGGAAATACTCCTCCACACACTGTTCCTCGAACTCATGGAGACCTTTCAGCTCGTCCACACTGAGCAGCAGCTCTAAGCACATACACAAATGCATGTATACACACGCTTTAGCTCATCATCGTCACTATCATCATCATCAGTAATTGTCAGTAGTAGCCAGTAATGATCTTACGAAGTCGTCTCTGGCGGTCGTCCTGATCACCCTCTGGTGTGCGGCGGTGGCAGCGGCAGCAGAGTCTCCTCAGGATTATATAGATGTGGGCGAAGATGATGAGTGGCGGAGGCAGGATGGGACGATCATGGAAGGTCATGATCAGCTGGTAACGCTGGAACTTCCACACCTGGTTGGAGATGGACTTAACCTCAAAGAATGTGTTGCTGTGGAGAGACAATTGATGTTTGACTAACAGGAGCATTGTGATGTGTTTTAGACAAATGACAAAGGTACTTTATTGACAGCTTGATCAAGAAATGAATATTTATTGGTGCTACTGAAAATGTTTCCTGACACACGGTCCTGCTCAGAGGAGGCAGTGCCGGGAAGACTTTACTGTCAGACCCAGTTTTGCCCTTTGACTTGCCTTTGGATGTATGAAATAATACAAACACTCAAATCCATGCCCACTACCTTTATATTTCACCTCACCCCCTATTAATATGCTAATGAGTATGAACAGGTTCTGCCGTCCCTTAATTGAGAAAAACAGAAGAGGAAGAAACGTTGTTCAAAAGTGAGAGGTTGAGTCTCGAAAATCCTCCCACCTCTAGCCTGCTTCTGACCTGTGTCTGATCCAACTGTGACCTGCCTAAGACCTGCCTGTGACACAGGCATGTTTGACTGACTGTTGAAGTCATACATCTAGATGATTTTCTGCTTATGCCATGTTTCAGTGGGAAATCTACATGTGTCTACTGTTTGGAAAGTCAGAACTAGGTTGCTGGTTCTGTTTGGGGTCTACAATGGCTACGAGAGTGCTTGTGGGACTGACTTAAAGACAGCAATCAGCAGGTTGACCAACAGAATGTTTGCCACCAGCAGGTAACACGCCATGATGGCAGGCGTTAGCCAGGCTCCGGGGATGCAGGGAGGCAGCTTCTTCCCATCCTCGTCATACATGTTGTCACCACAGGGAGCTGAAGCAAACGCGCACGCACGCACGCACGCACGCACGCACACACACACACACACAGACACACACAGACACACACACATTAACCCAGACCAAAACATCCATGAAGGAATACAAATGGCGACATTGATTGTTAATGATACGTACGATTGATCTCCATGGCGTAAACTGAGAAGGAAGAAGACAAGAAGAGCAACTCAATCAAACTGTCACTCAATTAAAAGAACAATAGATCAATGATCAATGAGTATCGCATTTTTAATTATGTATCAATGAATTCATGTTCGTAATTATAAACAGGAAGACAAATGAATGATGATGATGATTTGTGCCCAGTGAATGTTGCTGCTACTTTCTCTTTTTCTCATCAGCTTTGGTGGGCGAGCAAAGGGAGGTAGGGGCCAGGTGAGGTGGCACGATGGCTCAGGTGGGAGAACATCATCAGCTTTGAATCATCTTCTCAAAAGTTTTATGTACTTAGCTAAATATGTTCATTTTACATGTAATTTGTCACATCTGCCAAGAGGTGTTTGATGAAGTCAAGAGGAAGTTGCTGTTGGTTACTAACTCAGTGACACTGAGAGGAGCGATAAATAATCCAAATGATTTCATTACCAATTTCTGCTGTTATGCCCTTGTGCTGATGCTGTTGCCTCATCTTTGCAAATCATTGGTGATGCAGCACTCCGTTCAACATGCATGAAGTAACCAATCAAGCCCTCAGTCACACATTCAGACATTTTCACTGACAAATTTGATTCAAGTCAACTTTTGTCATGTTTCTTCACATTCATACAAATTTCCTTGCAATGAAATACCTGCAAGTAACATGTGCTCATATAGCATTAGCTTAGCAGTAACAACAACGCAAGCAGTGCGGCTCCGAGGTCGTGTGGCTATCTAGCAAGGGAAAGTTTGCTGGTTTATGCTCACGTCCTCTGGTGCCTGTGTTTGAGTGTCCTGAAGCAAGAAACTGAACCCCTGATTTCTGCTGATCAGCTGTGTGGTGCCCTGCATGGTGGCTCCACTAGTGAATGAGGCTACAAGAGGTTTGAGTCCCACTGAGGGAGAATCGACACATGCATTGATTTACAACCTGATCTTTGGGCTGCATATTTGCATGCAATGTACTCTATGAATAAATTAATACTGACTGTACTATGATTACATTATAAGAACACTAACACATATCTAATCCAATGGGAATATATATATATATATATATATACACACACATATTCCCATTGGATTGGGGTTAGATTTATCTGACAAATAACATAAAACTCCAATGTTTTGAGTGAAGATCATCATACGTGTCAGAATTTGTTGAGGATTCAAACAGAATGAAGCCACGCTCCCATAGTGGTCCTCTTGATCATTATCTATCACAGTTAGAAACATTTCAATTTCATGTGATCACATTCTGGTATGATGTCACAAACAGGCCATCAAGAAAATGCAGCATTACTTTGAATCAAATTTTTTCCCTCAAAAAATTGAGTATCTACAAACTCAAACAAATGTGTCAAATTGACCATAAACAAAAATCTTATGAAGCAGCTTTCTATTTAACTACTCATATATTTTGAAATACTCCAAACTTTCATGTAAAGCCAGTGAGACTTTACATCTCCGTATCATCTTCAGTTTTCAAGATCATTGACATGATTCATGAACATTCACTCACAGCGCAGCGAGCTGACGGACTCTTACTATGAACTCTAGTCTTACGGTCTATGGAGTCTGCAAACACCTCGCCGTAGATCATCCAGTAGGGCATGTAGAAGATATTCCGAGCCAGGCGCCATGTGGGTTCCTCATCGGGGTGAAGGATGGCCTGTCGTGCCACACCGAAGCTCATCAGCACCACCAGCATGATGACCACAAAGTACAGCATGTCAATCATCTGAAGAGACGAAGAAGCTTCATTTGCATTTGCTTTTGATTGTTTGTTTGCATAAAATATTCTGATGTTCCAGTCCTTTCTTGAACAGGACATGTTCTACTTCAAGGTGATACATTCTCAATTCTGTCAACTATTTTCTAATAACCTCCGTATGAGGTTTCAGAGCATGATGGTTTGTTGTGCTCAGAATGCTTTAAAAACATGGCTAATTTGAAATGGTTTAACATTGCTACAATGCTATGATACAATGACTGTCTTGGACACAAAATCTTAAGCATTATGGCTAACATTTCCTCCAAACAAGTTTTTATAACATTTACAAAACAGATGTTTGAGAACATATTTGTAATGATCATGTTTTTGAAATGAAGGGTTCACAAAATGTTGTCAAGTCAATTTGAAGTTATCTCATGACACTTTACAGGTAGAGCAGGCAAGGCAGTTTTCTTTGTAGCCTGTTTTCCCCACCAGTTTGTCTCCAGGCTTCATGGCATCATAACAACATCCTCTGCCCTCAGAGCCTCACATCGACTGAGGAGAAACTCCATAGAAAACCTTTAACAGGGAAAAATGGGAGAAACCTCAGGGTGAGGAGGGGAGGAGGATCCCTCACCAGGAGGGACAGACGTGCAGGAGATGTTGGTACAGAGAAGACAACAGTTTATAACACAGAATGGAGGAAACATGGAAATGTGAATAACAGTTGAAGAAGGAAGCTTCTGGAAGGGGAGGCAGGGAGAGCAAGCCAGCTTGATGGGGGACTGGATGGTAGACTGGTTCATGGGAGGGGAGGCAGGGAGAGCAAGCCAGCTTGATGGGGGACTGAATGGTAGACGGGTTCATGGGAGGGGAGGAGGATCCCTCACCAGGAAGGACAGACATGCAGGGGAAGTTGTTACAGAGAAGAAAACAGTTTATAACACAGAATGTAGGAAACATGGTCCAGGACAGTGTTGTTTTTGGCAGGCATTTTAGATTTAGTTTTAGTCTCAGTCTTTGGACTAAATGCTTCTTAGTTCTAGTCCCATGTTCGTCATTTCTATCCTTGATAGTTTTAGTCCACCAAAACTCAAAGGTTTCAGTCAAATATCAAAGATCCTCTCAACAAAGATGTGTGTGTGCTGAAGAGGCCACTCCAGTGTTAGAATGAAGCACTGAACTGATCCACCTTCAAAGGGGAGTTTCCCCTCTTTTTCTCTCTCTACCTTTTACTTTTATTATTTTGTTGCAGAAGCAGACAACACACTGGCCCACAATAGGAGTATTGTATCACAATAAAACAGGATTAAACTAAATAAAAGCACACTTGACTTCCATGTGAACGACCTCATGTCCTCCATGTTGGCTTCAGCTGCTGTTATTGGTTAAAGCATCCAGGTGTGTTGCTTAGACAGGGAACAGCAGCAGGTCTGAGGACTCCCGTGTTTCCCAGTCCCACAAACACGGGTCAAAGCACTCCACCTGCCCCCCGTCCACAAATGGACAGGGTTTTATTCATAACATGCTAGATTAATAGAAGGCTGCTTTAAACCAGCCAACATTAGCGGCCCTGGCAGCCCCGTTCATTCTAGCTTTAGCATGTAGCACTAGGAAGCGCTCTCTGCTCCACGGGGAACCACCACCACCACCACCACCACCAAACTTTAGGCTTCATTCAAACAGAAACTGCATCTCAGGGCGAGCCTCACAGACTAAAGCTACGCTTCAATCATCCCTGTTCACCACCCGACACCGCTGCTGCTGCCGTGGTGAGAGTCTCGTCCTCTGCAGACAGGCCCAGACTGTGTGTGTGTGTGTGTGTGTGTGTGTGTGTGTGTGTGTGTGTGCGTGTGCGCGCGTGTGTGTGTGTGTGTGTGTGTGCGCGCGCGCGAGAGGCTTTTAGTGGGTGTGCACTGATGATGGGGGCGTGGCCAGTAGGACCAACAGCTCCAGCTGGCTCCATGCTGATGTTGGAGCTCTTGATGGACATCGCACGCTTGTTATACTTGGCGGAAAAAAACGCATGTTTTGAAACTTTGATGGTCCACCAACTAACAATTTAGTCTGGTCTCGTTCTCGTCAGACGAAAATGAATACACTTTGGTCACATTTTAGTCTTCACAGGGCGATGGTGACGTCCGTCTTAGTCTCATTTTCGTCATGGAAAAAAGGGTCTGACGTCGTCGTTGTCGTCCAGCGTGACGAAAACAACACTGGTCCAGGACAACACTCCTATGAATTTACACCCAACAATTCTCCATCTGCAAGCACATCCTGCAACAGCGGTGACGAAAACCTTCCTTTTAACAGGCAGGAATGTCAAGCAGACCCAGGATCAGTGGAGATGGCCTTCTGCTTTGCCCGGTTGGGGGGAAAGAGAGCAGGAGAGCAGGGCAGAGACAAAGACAGAGAATGGAGGAAGACAGAGAGACAGAAGGAAAGAGAGGGACAGAGATAAAGACAGAGAGAAAGGAGGAGAGACTGATGGACAGATGGGGATGTGAGCAGGTGGAGCTACGGGTGGAAGCTGGAGCCTCTTCAGGTCTGGAGCCTCCTCCAGCATCATCAGGATCTGGGATGAGGGGAGAAGAAGAGGAGTAGCAACACGTATGAGGACAGGAGGAGGAGAGAGAAGCCCAGTGCATCATGGGAGATCCCAGCAGTCTGAGCCTATAGCAGCAGATCTAAGGGCCAGCCTAAGCAGTCCTGACTATAATCCTGATCAACAAGGAAGGTCTTAAGTCTGCTCTTAAACATAGGAGGGGGTCTGGGTCCTGGACTGAAACTGGGAGACGGTTCCAAAGGAGGGGAGCCTGGTAGCTGAAGGCTCTGGCTCCATTCTACTGTTAGAACTCTAGGAAGCAGCAGGAACCCTGCATCCTGGGAGTGAAGGGTTCTAGCTGGATCATAGGGGACTAGGAGCTCTGTCAGGGATGAAGGAGCCTGACTGTTGAGGACTTTGATGGTAGAAGAAGAATTTTAAATTCTGTTCTGAATTTGACAGGGAGCCATGCAGAGAAGCAGTCAAGGAGAGACCTGGTCTCTGCTACCAGTTCTAGTCAACACGTGAATCTTTAGGGACCAGCCTGGTAGGAGGGAGGTGCAGTAATCCAGCCTGGAAGTGACAAAAGCAGGGACTAGTTTTTCTGCATCTTCTTGAGCCAGGATGTGTCTGATCTTAGCGATGTTACGTAGATGGAAGAAGGCGTCCTGGAGGTTTGTTGAATGTGGGAGTTAAAGGGTCCTGGTCAAAGAGAACTGCTAGGTTCCTTATGGTGGTGCTGGGGGCCAGGGTGGTGCCATCCAGGGTACCTGTCTCATCAGATCAAGGTGGTCCTCAGGTGACCTCAAGCTGCACTGAGATCTAATCAGACCAGTACAGAGACCAGTCCCTCATCTGGTACCAGCAGGAGGTCACTGGTACCTTTGACTAGTTCTGTTTCTGTGCTAGGATGAACCTGGAACCTGACTGAATCCTCCAATCAGCTGTTGCTGTGGAGAAGTCCCAGAGCTGTTTAGCAGCTGCTTTCTCCAGAACCTTGGAGAGAAAAGGAAGATGTGATGTTGGTCTGTAGTTGGTAGAACTTCTGGATCCAGGCTTGTTTTTTGAGGAGGGTTTAATTCCTGCTACTTTAAAGGACTGAGGGACGGAACCAGATACCAGCGCCACATTGATCATATCTAAGAGGGAGGGGCTAACGAGGGGAGAGAGTCTTGGAGCAGCTTAGTTGGGATGGGGTCTCTGAGACATTTGGAGGTTTAGAGAAGGACATTATTGAACTGAGCTCATGAAGGCTGATGGGAGAAAAACTATCCAAGTGTGTGTCTGGTCCTCCAGCTGCCTCTAAGGTTCTGGGTTCTAGGGGCCATGTTGTCAGCTGATGGCAGCAGGAGAAGAAGTTTCTCTCTAATCAGGAGAATTTTGTCATTAAAGAAGTCCATGAACTCTTTGCTGCCCAGGGAAACAGGACTACTTGGTTCAGTAGAGCTGTGGCTCTCTGTCAGTCTGGCTCCAGTACTGAAGAGGAACCTGGGTTCTTCTTGTGTTCCTCTATTAGTGCTGAGTAGTCGGCTGCTCTGGTTCTACCAAGGGCTTTCTTCTCGGCTCGAAGGCCATCTTGCCAGACTACATGTGACTCCTCCAGTTTGGAGTGGCGCCATCTTCTCTCCAGTTTCTGGTTTCTTGTTGAAGCTGTCAGGTTCCAGAACCGTACCAAGGTGCTTGTTTCCTTGAATTCATAGTTTTCTGTTTTAGTGGGCCAGTAGAGTCCAGAGTTGTTGCTAAAGTGGGATAAAAGGATCAGTTTGGGAGTGACTAAGGTGGACAACAGCGTCCTCTGTTACAGTGGGACATGACACTGAATTTAGCACCAATGGAACCACTTCCCTAAATCCAGGTGTGGCCTGATCAGACAAACATCTGGAAACTACAGTTTTCCTGAGTGGAGTGTCGTTGATCAGTCCAAATTCCAAAGTGATTGATTGGTGGTCTGATAAAAGCGTTCTGTGGAAACACAACCAGATGTTAAGCTTCAGTTCCACATGTTAGGAGGAGGTGGAGGTGTGGTTGTGACAGTGAGAGGTTCATGGACAGACTGATGGACACCAGTTGAGTCTAGGAGAGAGAGAAATGCAGTACCAGACTGTGGTTATCAACATCCTCATGAATACTGAAGTCTCCTCCAATCATGACTTGATCTGATTTAGAACTAAACTGATCAAAACTCTGAGAATTCAGATCAGAATCCAGAATCAGGACCAGGAGGACGGTCCTCAATCATCAATCAGAGAGGCTGGAGAGTTTCCAGGCTGGAGGAGACAAACTGAGAATCAGGCTCTCAGATGAATGGAAACTTCTTCTGGTTTGGGATTTATTACTAAACTGGTATCAACAATGGCAGCAGCACCACCTCCTGGGCCAGAGCCTGGAGGAATGTGAGTGTTCCTGTGACTGGAGGAGTGGATTCATTCAGACTAGCATCCTCATCGTCACCAGCCAGGTTTCAGTGAGACTCAGCAGGTCAACACAACTGTCAGGTATCACTTCATTCACTGGTTCAGTTTTCAGCCTCAGAGGTTTGATATTTAATCGTCCTCATCTAATTCTGATATTCTGTTGAGTTAATTTAGTGGTTGAGTTAACTTTGATGAGGTTTTTCTGATTGACTCCTCTGCAGTAGAACTGGAGTGAATGAACTGACGTGGTCGGGGGACAGACATAGTCTCAGTGGGGGTTTGGGTGGGTAACTGCCCCCTAGTGGACTTACAGAGAAGCGTGTAAGACAGCAGCTCTGCTTCCTGGTCTGAACTCTGGGTTCTCAGGGTTCAGGTTCTATTATAAACTGGGTCATATTTCTAGAAATGAATGTTGTCTTTCCTAATCAGACCAGGTCTCCCCCAGAAAGTTTTCCAATCATCGATGAAGCCCACTTGGTTTGCTGGACGCCACCTCGACAGCCAGCGGTTGAACGACGACATGCGGCTAAACATGTGGTCGCTGGTCCGGTTAGGCAGGGGTCCAGAGACACCACGGAGTCTGAAATCGTCTTCTCAAATGTACACACCGACTCAGTATTAATTTTTGCGACCTCTGACTGGCGTAGTCGGAGGTCATTACCGCTGATGTGAATAACGATTTATCGTATTTACGTTCACTTTTAGCCAGCAGTTTTATATTTGACTCGACGTCGCCCCCTCTGGCCCCTGGAATGCACTTGACTCTGGTCGCTGGTGTCGCTAATTTCATGTTCCTCAGAATTGAACTTCCAATTACCAGAGTGGTTTTCTCGGCGGGTGTGTCGCCGAGTGGGGACAACCTGTTAGAGATGTGATGCGGTGGTTGGTCACTGACAGCAGGCTTCTGTTTCGGACTATGCTTCCTTCGGACAGTCACCCAGCCGCCCTGGTTTCAGCTGGGGGAGCGCTTGGCTAAGCTCGGAGCTAAACTAAGGCGGTCCGCAACAGCTAACGGGGACTGGCTAGCTCTAGCAGCTGATTGTTTGGATCCATCGGTGCAGAGCCGCCGCAGGTCCAATTCAACCTCGCTAAGCCTCGCCTCCAACGCTACAAACAAACTACATTTAACGCACTTATCAGTACCACTAAAGGAGGCTGAGGAGAAACTGAACAGTGGCCCACTGAGCAGGAGAGAGGAGAGCGAGAGGGGGAAGCCATCGCTAGCTTAGAGTGGAGAGTTTACAGAAAGAAAGACTGTCGCTACAAGACAGACGGTCTTTAAAACATCAGGCAAAACAAGCAAATAGATATGTAGTTTTAGCAGGAAATTAGTCAACAAAATAAGGAATAAGCTGGGACGATCACACTTTAGCTAGCGCAACGAAGCAAGGCAGTATGTTCAGCAATGCAAAAACAGGAAGTGAGGTCACATGCTTACTGCAATGCAGGTAGAGTCTGTTGTCAGAGGACCAACACTGGCCCTGAAAGTCTTCTAAGGCTGGCTAGTTTCATTGTACTTTAGAACTGATGGTCTAAAAAAGTTTACATCTTTTAATATAATTTGTGTTTCAATTGTTTAACTCTATGTTTTTGCCAAATGTCTTTAATATATATTTTTGGAAAAAATAAAATAACAGCAAATAAATAACAACAAAATGTATTCTTGTCATTGTACCATCTTGCCGATCATCATGACGTAGGGGCCCAGGTACTTGTTGACCCCGAAGATGTCGAGGACTCGGATGTACCAGAAGATGATATCGACACAGTAGATGACACGTCCGTAGCCCATGTAGGGTTCGTTCTGCAGCCGCAGCAGAAGCCCCAGCAGGAAGACCCAGATGGCCACCAGGTCGGTGATGTTCCAGTAGTCCTCCAACCACACATTGATTTTCTGTTTCAGCTTCCCTGGCTCTGACATAAGGATCTGAGAGTGGCGAGTGAGAGAAACAGGGCGCCACCTCTTTTTTAAGGTCATTTAACTCATCAGGTTCTCCTACTGACTGGATTTAAAGTAAAGATTCATTAGTTTTGTTTTACAAAAATAGTCTTACTGAATCATGACCTTGTACTGTACTCGCTGGTCCATAATATTGGAGGTTAAAGCAATCAGCCAATCAATCAATCAAATTATAAGATTAAATCTATAAATCTTGCAAGTGCATGTGATCTGAGGTGATCTAATATCTTAATGTGACAGCACACAACAGCTCACGTTAAAAAAACAATTGTGTAACTCATCTGTCTCCCCAGGAAAAGTCATATGGGATTTAAATGGAAACATTTGATGTGAGGGTGGCAAGGTGGTGCAGTGATTAGCACTGTCGCCTCATAGCAAGAAGGTTCTAGGTTGGAGCCCCAGCTCTCTGTGCCTGCATGGGTTCTCTTCTGGTACTGTGGCTTCCTCCCACAGTCCAAACACATGCAAGAGGGGACGAGGTTAAGTCGTTATGTCGGCTAACAGGAAGTGGTGGAAGTAATAAAAAAACTTAATCACTGAGATCTTGTGGAAATCTGTCAGAACCACTTAAAGTGGACCAGCATGTAATGTGGTGTGTTCCAGAATGCCAGACATGTTTACCTGTCGGATCTTCTCCAGTCCCAGAGTGATGATGTAAGAGATGACAATCCACTCTTGCAGTGAGGGCCAGCGCTCCATCTTCACCAGGATGATGTAGTTATAGAGCATAAGGTAGACCAGGTAGGAGATCTGAAGGAACACATGCTGTCATCTACAAACATGTTTTAGTTCCTGCCTTCAAATTAAGACGGACCATTAAACAGACATTCCCTTAAAAATTCCCATAACAGCATGAATACACCCTCATCGTCCTCCAAATAACATTCACCAAGACTTTCATAACAGGACAGATGTTGGGCGGCATGGCTCAGGGGTAGAGTGGCCGTCTAGCAACTAAAGGATCGCTGGTTCGATCCCCGACCCCGGTGACCATGTCCAAGTGTCCTTGAGCAAGATACTGAACCCATAATTGCTCCTGAAGAGTAGGTTGGCGCCTTGCATGGCAGCTCCACCATCAGTGAGTGTGTGTGTGTGTGTGTGTGTGTGTGTGAACGGGTGAATGAGACGACACTGTAAAGAGCGTTGAGAGCCGCTAAGGTAGAAAAGCGCTCTATAAAATTGAGTCCATTTACCATTTGATGGAGAGTTCTGGGAACATTTGAATTTGGAAAACTAAAAGGAACACTTTCATATGCCCCTTTGAGAATGAAATAAACAAAGGAAACTTTGGGGATTTTCAAAAATAACAATAAAAAAATTTCCCTCTTGTTCTGTAAAGATTGTGGAACCTTCAGTGAACCTGAGGAGAATCTTTGGAGGGTTAGGGTTACTCTTTGTACACAACCACCCACCCAACACACACAGACACTGGACAGTGTTTCATTAGCAGTATTTATGGCATCTCCAGGTTTAAGGGATGAAGTCTACTTGCAGTGTTGAACCAGAACTTGGTGAAGGGGGCATTGTAGAACTCATAGATCTTCCTCCCGATGGGAACCCTCCTCCCATCTTTTCTCTGGTTCTCTTCTTCATCTCCTTTCTTTGATGTTGCATCAACATTGGAGACAGCATCCTGAAAGAAATGCTCCATCACTTGAACTGGTCCAATTATGATGACAGGTACTGGCTCTGCAAAGCTGGTTCTCATCCTACTTTGCTGGATTTGTTGTCATCATCTTTAGGTTTGCTCTCGATGTTTTCTTTGTAGGAGTGATAGGAAGCTTCATCTCCAATACGGAACTCCAGAAGGAGGATAGCAGGAGGAAAGACAATTCCTAAAATAACCTGGACAGAAGAGCGGACACTTTGAACTTTGAACATTTTCAGGTTTGTTCTGTTTCATTTTCAGCTCTATCAGAGACATGAGGATACTGGGATGATATTTGACAATGAGACTTTTAGCAACAACATGGGCGGGGGGTGTTAAAGTGTGCACTTTAAGTAACCATATGTGATTGAGAGAGCCTCAAAAATTAATTAATTTATGTATCAAATTGATGTTGAAATCCCATTTTTCTGAAAAAATAGCTTTTTACCTGAAAATGACATAATCACAGCCCAATTTTCTTCTTGTGGTCTTGAAAGATGAGTAAAAATTTACAAAAATAATGGTGGAAGCCTCTTTTAAAGAAATGCTGAGTGGAGAAAGTGCTCAGCAAATTCACAGGCAACACTAAAATGTGAAAATACTAATTTATGTTTTGCATGCATATTCACAGTTCTGATCCCCCAATACTTGAATTGCTCACCAAATCTTACGTTGTCAGAACTGTTTTTAATATTTTTAAGGACCATGTTTTGATGGGTTTTACTTTTCTCTGTAAAGTGTCTTTGAGTTTCTTGACTATTATTACTATGGTGCAAAATGTTCATGTGATGCTGCCTCAAACTTCCTGTAGTCCACCATCAGAACTCATGACTGCAGACTGTCATGATCACCAAGATCCCGATCTGGTTATTCTGGTCTGATCTGGTCGTTAGTGCAGAAGTTTGGGGATTCGATTCTTGGTTAGGGTAGGTAACAAACTGCCAGTGTGGACCCTTAGGTAAGGTTCTCAGTGCGACTGGCCTCCCTCAGCGTGAGCGAAATGTATATTCTTGCTCGGACAACACACGGGGTACCAGGGATGAGAAATGGGCAATTGGAACAAGACGTAGATGGAGGAGAGCAGATATATATATACTTTTGGTGTACCTAATCCTTCTAAACGCTTATATCTGGAATCTTAAGTGTAATTCAAGCTGCAAGCAGCGTTGTGAGGGCCTGAGCCCCTGGCCTGAATTCCAGGGTGTCCTGGTCCAGTGTGGAGGCCTTGTAGTTGAGGAGTTAGAAGCCTGAGTCTGATCAGAGAGTGAGAGCAGAGCTGAGAGCTGGCCCTTTAAGAACCCCTCCCCCACTGCTCTGTCTTTGATCTGTGCTAGAGTGGAGAGCAGAGCTGAGAGCTGGCCCTTTAAGAACCCCTCCCCCACTGCTCTGTCTCTGATCTGAGCTAGAGTGAGAGCAGAGCTGAGAGCTGGCCCTTTAAGAACCCCTCCCCACTGCTCTGTCTCTGATCTGTGCTAGAGAGAGAGCAGAGCTGAGAGCTGGCCCTTTAAGAACCCCCCCCCCCCACTGCTCTGTCTCTGATCTGTGCTAGAGTGGAGAGCAGAGCTGAGAGCTGGCCCTTTAAGAACCCCTCCCCCACTGCTCTGTCTCTGATCTGTGCTAGAGAGAGAGCAGAGCTGAGAGCTGGCCCTTTAAGAACCCCTCCCCCACTGCTCTGTCTCTGATCTGTGCTAGAGTGAGAGCAGAGCTGAGAGCTGGCCCTTTAAGAACCCCTCCCCCACTGCTCTGTCTCTGATCTGTGCTAGAGTGAGAGCAGAGCTGAGAGCTGGCCCTTTAAGAACCCCTCCCCCACTGCTCTGTCTTTGATCTGTGCTAGAGTGGAGAGCAGAGCTGAGAGCTGGCCCTTTAAGAACCCCTCCCCCACTGCTCTGTCTCTGATCTGTGCTAGAGTGAGAGCAGAGCTGAGAGCTGGCCCTTTAAGAACCCCTCCCCCACTGCTCTGTCTTTGATCTGTGCTAGAGTGAGAGCAGAGCTGAGAGCTGGCCCTTTAAGAACCCCTCCCCCACTGCTCTGTCTTTGATCTGTGCTAGAGTGAGAGCAGAGCTGAGAGCTGGCCCTTTAAGAACCCCTCCCCCACTGCTCTGTCTCTGATCTGTGCTAGAGTGAGAGCAGAGCTGAGAGCTGGCCCTTTAAGAACCCCTCCCCCACTGCTCTGTCTTTGATCTGTGCTAGAGTGGAGAGAGAGGAGGAGCACCAGGACTGGAGTGGGACAAGAGGAAGAAGTCGGCATACGCTGGTCCAGAGGGACACAGAACACCATGTTCTTGGAGGGGTTTTTGTCAGGAATGCAGTGGTGTGGTTGGTAGAGCTGTGGGATGGATGGTGTAGATGTGAGAAGCGTTTGTTTGACAGTATGTACCCTGAGAGGACACCGTCTCCCCATAGGCTTCCATTGGAAGGTGAAACGTGTCTCCCCCAATTTGATGGCTTGTAAAATCCAAACCCAGTAATTCATATAAAAACTTTTAACAACTTTTAATCAGCACAGTTGGGAGAGTCATGTGTGAAAGTTTGGAAGCGATACCATTAATGCCCTGGGAGGAGATGGATTTTGTTGTGGAGTAAAAAAAGTCCTCCTTTTGACAGTTTTGTCCAATTTGTGGACATTCTGTTGTAGACAGGTGAGAGGTCAGAGTGTAGGAATTCTGCGTCTTGATGAGACGAGTCCAACGGTGTTGGTCCCATGTTTGTGGGACATTCGTGGGAGGAGTTATAGCGCTCCAAATTTTCCAAAATTATCTTGTGGTTGTGTGGCTCCCTAGGTGGCGCTATAGAATTTTGTGGTGTTTTTTTTTTAAAAAATGAATGTATTGCCAGTCCGGATTAGATTATGCTCATATTGCGCGCTCATTGACAGCAAGAACAGTCCAGGACCAGGTTTTGAATGGTGTGGATGTGAAAACCGGCTCCAGGCCGTCTGGCCCAGCTGCCTCATGGGTATTGGGGGGGGGGGGGGGGGGGGGGTGGGTGTTTGTAGTGTTTTTAGTGCTGCTAATGTGTTGATCTGCCGAGCAAACATGATAGGGTCTTCGCCTGAAGTACTTTCAGGCTCAGGCCCTAATTAAAGACTGGATGATAGATTTTCCGCAGACAGGGATCACTTTCTGGCATGACATGATGGAGCTTCTGCACACATTCATCAGAGGAGGAAGCAGATAGGATGTTTGGCTGAGCGAGAAGGTGAGTAATGGGGTTTTGATCATATCTCAGTGCGGCCGCCGGAGGTGCATATTAATACTAGATTAGAGTGGACATGGTCAAGTAAAAATTTTCTGACAATCTAGTCACAGGAAATGCATTTTCACGCCCAGTGTTAAAAGGTCCTCATCTCAGCAACAAATACTTTTTGGTTAATAATCAAGAGTTTGAAGTAATCTGACTATCAGGAAAAGATGATACACCTACAATGAAGAAACACCGTGACTCCAATCCCCATTTGCCTCTCTGTGGGTTGTTGAGTTGTCTGTACCTTCAGGCTGTTGCTTTTGCCCATCCTCAGACAGCCCATCCACATGTCTGTCAACAGCATTTGGCTGCATGTGTGGGCAATGAAGTCTCTGTGTTTAGCAGCCACAGCAAGCTTCAGACAGGTGGAGTTGCTCCAGTTCTTCAGTTGGTAGGTCAGCAGCTTCATGGCTACCTGCTCGTCGTGTTTGTACGACTGATCCAGTAGCTCATAGGCCAGCTGACCAAACTCCCTGCAACCAAGATAACAATCAGTTACTGAACCCTCACACAGATGAGGATGAAACACTGTTGGATAGGGATGAGACATGAAACATGAAGGAAGGAAACTCTGAGGATGCAACATGGATGAGTGTGTCCTATCCTGGTATTCTGACCAACTGAGTTCATAATTGTGACCTTGGGGTTGCGCCAGAGAAACATCATGGTTCATCATGTCTAGTGAGGCTGTCTTGGCCTTCCACGGTCCACACAGAACTTGTACTCACTTGGAGTTGTTTTCCAAGTCCTGATAGATATCATCCACCAGCTCGCTCTGGGATGACTCGTGGGCCATGGCCTTGTAGAGTTTACATGCCACCAGAGCTTTGGCCATTGCCTCTTCCCCCCGCTGCCAAAGGAACAGTGCCATCTTCTGGCGTTTCATCAGCACAGCCCACACCATCAGCTCGTGGAAGGGGTACTGAAAGCGGCTGACCTCGGGGTCATCCATGTCAATGTCAACCTCCTCTTCTTTCTTCTTGTTCTTCTTTCCCTTACCCTTGGGGCGGGGCTCATCATCCTGGTGGCACAAGCCAGGTCATCGGGAACTTTTTTCATGCAACATATGTAGAGCAAATTAAAATCACTTCCATACCTCCATCCCGAGAAGTTTCAATGCTTTTGGCTGCAAGAAAACATACACAAAGGTTTGTTAAATATCTGAATGAGTGGAAAGATGGGTAAGAATTCCAGGGTCTCTGGTTCTGGTTCTATGGTCTGTGATTCCCCAGTTCTTGGGTCTCTTGTTCTAGGGTGTCTGGTCCTATGGACTCTGGGTCTAATGTTTCATCTTTATCTACTCACTCTTTTCAGGCCATACAGGTTGTTGTAGAGTGTCCGGAAGCTCTTCCTGGTGTAGTTACAGCGATAAGCTCCACCCATCAGAAACTCCAGCACCAGGCCAATGTCAATCAGCGTGATTTGGTAATCTGGAGGGAGATTACCCTGAAAACACACAGCCTTGTGTTACCTTTATATCTATGGGTTATTGTTCCTGATAGTCGTGTCTTCTGCTCTCTGACCAGCAGATGTCCTAACACTTCTCATTTCATTTTTTGCTTTGAAAGTACTTTTCTTTCCTCTTAGTTGATGATTTTACTTAAACTCAAAGATGAACTACAAACATTTCATTAAGATACTTCTGTCAGTTCCTAAAGTTCACTTGCAGGATGAAAGAGAATCATATGGTTGGAGCTGAAATAAATACCAGGTTGACACTTTGTGTGTGTCTGGACATGGAACACTGACCTGTCATTTTCCAAGTGCTTCCAATAATATAATAAAGCTGCAGTTTTAGTATTGTTCACTGGACAACAGGCTCAAATGGTGTCCAGCAGAATATCACATCATGTTGCGGAGAAAGAAGGGTGTAATGGACCTGAATCCCAGACCATTGTCATTCTCACATTGTTAAAGTGAAAACATCAGCCATGAATGGTGTTGATTGGATGAGGGGTGTTGGACGTTGAGTAAATGAGTGGCTTTGAACACTAAGTGGGTGTCGTGTTGACTTGACAGCAGCTGCCACTCAGTCAGACTGAGGGGGTGTGTCCAAGGGAAATGACATCCCTGACTGGCAGTGTGATGACATCATTGATGAATGCTAAAATTTGATCCTGGACCAGCTGAAGATACTCCATCCTCTCCCTCCTGCTCTGCTCAAACCAAAAAACGTGATCAATATGATTTGATCAATGACCAATACAAATCCCTTTAAATCCCATGACAGTGCTACCATTGCATGACCTGCTTTGCATAGTGCCAGTGGAGCTACAAAAGGGTTAGGGACCAGGCACCAAGCGAGCCAGGAAGGCCAGGAAACAGGGAAGCAGAGGTGGCATCAGACAACACATCTGAGGAGCTTCCAAGCTACCGCAACCACCTATGCTTCTCCCCAATGCCTGTGCCCTGAAAAACAAGCTGGATGAACTGCGCTAACAGGTGGGAGCCTGCTGTGAATACTGTGAGTCTGGTTTAATGGCTGGAGCCCTTGTGCTACCCCTCATCCCAGATCCCTGACTGATGCTGCTGCTGGAGGAGGCTCCAGACCAGAAGAGGCTCCAGCTGCCACCCGTAGCTCCACCTGCTCACGTCCTCATTTGTCCATCAGTCTCTCCTCCTTTCTCTCTATATCTCTGTCCCTCTCTTTCCTTCTGTCTCTGTCTTCCTCCATTCTCTGTCTTTGTCTCTGTCCATCAGACTCTCCTCCTTTCTCTCCCTCTTTATCTCTGTCCCTCTCTTTCCTTCTGTCTCTCTGTCTTCCTCCATTCTCTGTCTTTGTCTCTGTCCATCAGTCTCTCCTCCTTTCTCTCCCTCTTTATCTCTGTCCCTCTCTTTCCTTCTGTCTCTGTCTTCCTCCATTCTCTGTCTTTGTCCCTGTCCATCAGTCTCTCCTCCTTTCTCTCTCTCTTTATCTCTGTCCCTCTCTTTCCTTCTCTGTCTTCCTCCATTCTCTGTCTTTGTCTCTGTCCATCAGTCTCTCCTCCTTTCTCTCCCTCTTTATCTCTGTCCCTCTCTCTCCTTCTGTCTCTCTGTCCTCCTCCATTCTCTGTCTTTGTCTCTGTCCATCAGTCTCTCCTCCTTTCTGTCCCTCTTCATCTCTGTCCCTCTCTTTCCTTCTGTCTCTGTCTTCCTCCATTCTCTGTCTTTGTCTGTCCATCAGTCTCTCCTCCTTTCTCTCCCTCTTTATCTCTGTCCCTCTCTCTTTCCTTCTGTCTCTCTGTCCTCCTCCATTCTCTGTCTTTGTCTCTGTCCATCAGTCTCTCCTCCTTTCTCTCTCTCTTTATCTCTGTCCCTCTCTTTCCTTCTGTCTCTCTGTCTTCCTCCATTCTCTGTCTTTGTCTCTGTCCTGCTCTCCTGCTCTCTCCCCGTCCCCACTGATCCTGGATCTGCTCCACCTTCCTGCTGGTAAAGGAAGGTTCTGGTGGCTGCTGTTGCAGGATGTGCTTGCTGATGAATTGTTGGGTGGAAGTTCATTGAAGGAGGGAGGTGCTGGACCTGCTCTACTTGGACAGAGTCAGGACAGAACTTTGGTTGGAGTTTGGTGACAGAAATAAACCTGACTTGACTTGATTTATGTGCTCACAATACAACACAGTACATTAGGTCTGAATTCTTGCTTGTGTTGTATGTCGCTTTGGACAAAAGCGTCTGCTAAATGAAATTGTGGAATTGTAGAATAAAGGATGACAAGGATTTGTTCATCTTGTCTGAAGGTGATAAAATATGAAATATAACCAAACTCACCTTCTTCACATCTCTGACCACAAAGTGCAGGGTGTTGGCAGGTCCCAACTTCTGCAGAACACAAAGACACATGACATCAAACTAGGATTAACAAACAAGTCGTTTGCTAATCCTAATCTGAGCAGATGAGTCGTATGCATGAATTTGAGTTGAATGAATGAGATGTAGAGGAAGAGTGACACAAACCGCAGCACACAGACGGATGGCATTTAATCTGACAATAGTGTGATTCACATGATGTTTTAGGAGCTTTTTAGATTAAGATTATTAAACTGACAAGGGACAACTGATGGACACTAAGCTGCTCAGGAACATGACACTATGGAAGCAGGAAGTCAAAACTGTTTCATAACAAGAGTTTAGTGGGGAAAATAAATCAACATGAAAACAAAATTCAAATGTACTGAAAAATATGTTAAATAAATGAAATAATACATAAACAAATATATACGTGTGTATATATGAATCATCTCCTGTTAAAGGTAATGGCTGCTGTCTACTAAACTTGAGTTATTCCTCATTTGGCTGAGGACGCCTTGAAAACAGAGTCCCAGAGAACAACTGGTTTGTATCTAGCTTATCTAAAGAAAAGAACCTTAACGTAAGTTTGACACAATAACAGAAAATCAGAACCACAACTTGAATAAAGTTGATTGAGAGTGTGAATAGACTCATTCTCTTTGTGTTGTAACTCAGACTTTGTTTAATTTGAGGAACATCTGGTTCTATGTTAGAATGACAAATCCAGTCTCACAATGTTGGAAGCCTAACCAGGTCTGGATGAGTCACTCTCATTGTGTTGTATCTTGAACCAGGTCTGGTCTGATCAGTCTCACCGTGTTGTAGAGCTCCTCCAGACGAGGGATTGTCAGAAAGTGATGGATGTTGACGCCGTTCTCGATCAGCAGCTTTACAAAGTCCACTCTGTCCAACACCAGCGCATCCATCATGGCCTGTTCCAGAGAGTGGACCTGCCATACCATCACCATCATCATCATCACCACCACCATCATCACCATCACCATCACCATCAACACCACCACCACCATCATCACCATCACATCACCATCATCACCACCACCATCACCATCATCATCATCATCACCACCATCATCACCATCACCATCATCACCATCACCATCACCATCATCACCACCACCATCATCACCATCATCACCATCACCATCACCATCACCATCATCACCACCATCATCACTATCACCATCATCATCATCACCATCACCATCATCACTATCACCATCATCACCATCATCATCACCATCATCATCACCACCACCACCATCACCATCACCATCATCACCATCATCACTATCACATCACCATCATCATCATCATCACCACCATCATCACCATCACCATCAACATCATCATCATCATCATCATCACCACCATCATCATCATCACCATCACATCACCATCATCATCATCATCATCACCATCACCATCATCATCATCATCACCATCACCATCATCACCATAACCATCATCATCATCACCATAACCATCATCACCACCATCATCATCATCACCATCATCATCATCATCATCATCACCATCATCATCATCACCATCATCATCACCATCATCATCATCACCATCACCATCACCATCACCATCATCACCATCATCACCATCACCATAACCATCATCATCACCATCATCACCATAACCATCATCACCACCATCATCACCACCACCATCACCACCATCATCACCATCATCATCACCATCAACACTATCATCATCAGTCAGTCCAGTCTCATACCCAGTTAAGTAGCTCCAGTTTCCGGGGGTCTGTCTCCTCAGGTGGTTCAGGTTTGGTTTTGCCCCCTTTGCCCTTCTTCCCTCTGGCCTTTCCTTTCCCACCTCCTGCCGCTGCTGTCGCCACCCGCTGGGTCACAGTAGGACTTTTTGGACGATCGGTGAGTGAGACGCTTGCTGGCTGCAGAGAGTCATTAAACAGATAGAAAGCTATCCAGTTGCGTGAGCTTTGGAATCTGGTTTCCTCCTGTCATTGGTCAGATGCATTGAGGGCGGGGAAGAATGCAAACAGAAGAAAAAGGTTCTGAAGCAATCAGCTTCCAGGCCGGCTCTTCCAAACCACTTTTACTTGACCTGGATGGACAGAAGATGCGGACTTCTACCCCAGTCTGACTTAGGAGCACTTAAGTTGGGGAGAGGAGGAGGATAGATATGTTGGTTGCCAATGGAGGTCTTACAGGTGCTCAACTCAATCACTTTCGTTTCATCCATCCCCCCAGCAGCCCCCCCCCCCCCCAGCTTGTCTGTGAAAGGTCGTGGGGGCGGGGCTGCTGGAAGCTATTCAAGCTGACATTGGGTGAGAGGCGGGTCTCAACCTGGATGGGTCACCAGTCCATCACACGGCCATCAGGAATAATTAGGGGTTCAGTATCTTGCTCAAGGACACTATGACATGGTCACCAGGGGAAGTGAGGACTAAACCAACAACCCTTTTGGTTGCTTGATGGCCATTCTTCCTCTGAGCCACGCCGCCCTCTTCTGTTTCATTTATCGTAAACAATTTACATAACCTTATGGGAATGAGGATAAATACCTGAATGAAAATCAACATCATTCAACTTGCAGGAAAATATTTAAAAATGTGAAAGAAGGGGCTTGTTTTTCTCTAATGATACATTCAGTTTTTTCACATTTGTAGGACAGAATAATCAAGGAGCTTCAAGGATGAGACACAAAGTTTAAAAAGGCTGACAGTGACTTGCAACTTAATAATAAATATGCTGGTGAGGAATGCTGAACTACTTCTGTGAATCCATGCAGACACGATCAATATCACAATATTCACTCAAAACACACAGCTGAATATTTTACTCTGAGGCCAAAAGATATGATGGAGTACAGATGATCTATCAGACGGATCAATATCTAATCAATAAAGGGGGTAAACTCACCGGCCAATGGTGTCCGAACACAAAGATCCGGCTGCGAGCGATGTCCACTCTGTTCCAGGCCAGAGCCAAACTCAGCTGATCAGATGCTGATGCATTGGTACCTGCAACATTCACTGGTTGCTTTACCTGATCACATCTCGCAAGATGAGAACTTTGAAAATCCGGTTAACTGTGATTTTAGAGGGTAAAAAAGCCTTGAGGAAGTTACCTTTGAGTAGTGCCGTCAGGATGGACATCTCGATGTCCTGCTGGCCCTCTGAGCCCATCCTGAACACGGTGATCTACACCAGGCACAAAGAAAATATCCAGCAAGCATACACAATTGAAACAATCACATCAAAAACAGATGAGTACAATTAGAATATTCAGGGAATCCATCTGCAATGTGGACTCGATATAAACAAACCCAATGGTTTCACGACTGACTGTATACACATATACATATATACACACACACACACACATATATACACACAAACATATACACATATACACACATATACATATATACACACACACACATATATACACACAAACATATACACATATACACACATATACATATATACACACACACACATATATACACACAAACATATACACATATACACACATATACATATATACACACACACACACGTATACATATATATACACACACACATATACACACAAACATATACACATATACACATACATATATACACACACATACACACATACATATATACACACACACATACACACATACATATATACACACACACATACACACATACATATATACACACACACATACATATATACACACACACATACATATATACACACACACATACATATATACACACACATACATATATACACACACACACACATATATACACACATACACACATATATACACACATACATACATATATATACACATACACACATACACATATACACACACATACACATATACACACACATACACACATACACATATACACACACATACACATATACACACACATACATATATACACACACATACACATATACACACATATACACACATATACATACATATACACACATACACACGTATACATACATATACACACATACATACACACATACATACACACACATACATACACACATACACATATATACACCCACACACACACACACATATACGTATATACACCCACACACACACATATACGTATATACACCCACACACACACATATACGTATATACACCCACACACACACATATACGTATATACACCCACACACACACATATACGTATATACACCCACACACACACATATACATATATACACCCACACACACACACATATACATATATACACCCACACACACATATACAAATATATGTGTGTGTATATGTAAAGAAAAATAAATAAATAAGAATTAAATACTAAATTATATTAATACAAAATAAAATAAAATATTTAAAATACATTTCTGACTCTTGAGATTCAACTGAAAACTCAGATCTTGAGATTTGTGCTGCATCCTGACTATTTAGGTTGGTATTGGAATGTTCTGGAAAAACAGTAGCATTATAAATAAAATTCTTCTGAAAACACGTTTTTTTCTCATCCTCCTCTGAGTGAGCGGAGCAGGACGGCGCTCCAGCCAGCAGCAGGACATTCTTGTCATGTTTTGGAGGAACAGGTGGAGAATGCCAGGTTTTGCTGACTCCTGAAATCAGGTCTGAAACAACAATAATGCTGGAAATATCTGGCTGTGGATGAGAGTATCTCTTCTTTGCTCAGAAAACAATACTTTAAGTTTTGAGGACATTTGGAACATTCAGCAACTAAAATGTCTGATATCCTAGGGTCTTCCAACTAACTTAAACTGAAAGAAGTGTTGAAAAATTTGGAGGAAAGCCAGGGCAAACCAGCTGGTTCATGACCACCATGAAATAAAATGAATCTAAACGTCTGTTCAAGACCACAGTGAAACTGGAACGTGATGATCCTACAAAGGGAAACGTCAGGAAACAAGGCATCAGTGTTAAGCTGATTCTCATCCACCTACAATGGCCAGCATTAAAGTGACATCACCTTTTAAATTCATAGCCTCACATTTTTTAGCAGGATGTTTGACATCTTCACACAAGGTGGCCCAGTGATGGGCTGTCAGGGGACTTTTAAATCAGTGGACAGAGTCACGTGACCCATCAGTCCAGATGTGTCATGAACCTGGTTTTAAAGCAGGACTTTGACCTCTGTGGTTGTGACATTAACAGAAAGATAAAGGTTTCCCCTTTGACCTGCCACTAATGGAGATTGTTGTGTGACTGGTGTCCATCCATCATATATTTAATCCCACAGTAAGAAGCTGAAGGCTCATATGAACACAATCTGAATCCAACATTTTGTGTTAGGAAGAAGAATACCTTTAAGAGATGAATCCCTAAGATTTTTGCTTTTACTATTTTCTTTTCTTTTCTTCACACATTGTAGATGATCTTGAACTGATGTGAACTGGGGCTGGTATTTATATACATTTTTCCTTGAAAAAAAGATGCCAGAGAGCCAGGAAGTTTAAGCTGGATCAAAAAAGGGGTAAAATCTTCACCACTGACCCAGTTTAGTTTCAGATTTCATCAATATATCATAGAAAATGAGAATTTCATCCATGTTCACGTTGACCAGGTTCTTGTCCATCCAGTAAAACCCCCTTCACCCTCTGCACAGCACCCTCTCCAGGCAGGGGAGCTCCTTCAGTGACAAGCCCCCAGAGAAAAATCCACTCATGGAGGAGCCATCAAATCTGCATTTTTGCACGACTGCCTCCATGTGAACTGTTCATTCTGTCTGTTTTAACATCGCATGACTGCTGTATCCATCTCTCTCTGTCTCTCTGTCTCTCTCTCTCTATGTGTCTCTGTCTCTCTCTCTCTATCGGTCTGTCTCTGTCCCTCTCTCTGTCTATCTCTCTCTCTCTTTGGCTATCTCTCTGTCTCTGTCTCTCTCTCTATCTGTCTCTATCTGTCTGTCTCTCTCTATCTCTCTCTCTCTATATCTATCAATCCTTCTGTCTGTCTGTCTGTCTCTCTGTCTCTGTCTCTCTGTCTCTATCCATCTATCCATCCATCCATCTGCATTTTTGCACGACTGCCTCCATGTGAACTGTTCATTCTGTCTGTTTTAACATCGCATGACTGCTGTATCCATCTCTCTCTGTCTGTCTCTGTCTCTCTCTCTCTGTCTGTCTCTGTCTCTCTCTCTCTATCGGTCTCTGTCTCTCTCTATCTGTCTCTGTCTCTCTCTCTCTATCGGTCTGTCTCTGTCCCTCTCTCTGTCTATCTCTCTCTCTCTTTGGCTATCTCTCTCTCTCTTTGGCTATCTCTCTGTCTCTGTCTCTCTCTCTATCTGTCTCTATCTGTCTGTCTCTCTCTATCTCTCTCTCTCTATATCTATCAATCCTTCTGTCTGTCTGTCTGTCTCTCTGTCTCTATCCATCTATCCATCCATCTATCACACTTTTTAACATCAAGGCTATATTTCAGGCTCTCATCCTGTATTATTGGCTCCTTGAATTGGTATGTAAGCTCTGATTGGGTGAGCGAGCTGTCGACTGAGAGGTCAGAGTTCAGCGGCCATCTTAACTGATGTGCACACAACTCGTAACTTATGGTAAATGGACTCAGTTTTATAGAGCGCTTTTCTACCTTAGCGGCACTCAAAGCGCTTTACAGTGTCGTCTCATTCACCCGTTCACACACTCACACACTGATGGTGGAGGCTGCCATGCAAGGCGCCAACCTTCTCATCAGGAGCAATTATGGGTTCAGTATCTTGCTAAAGGACACTTCGACATGGGGTCAGCGGGGTCGAGGATTGAACCAGCGACCCTTTGGTTGCTAGACGGCCACTCTACCCCTGAGCCACGCCGCCACATATCCAGTCAAGAAATCCAGTCAAGTAGTGATGGAATGACCACAGCTGAAACTAACATGAAGATGCGACGGCAGTTTATGGACTGAATCTTTGACTGTATTTGATTGCCTGGATCTTTGGCAAATTACCGTATGAAGACTTTTGTGGGGTTTCATGACACCTGGAATAACTTGTCAGTCTCTGGGGATCAAGCATAACTAGCATAATTGACTGATTGCTAATCAGGGTGGCCTGGTGGAGCAGTGGTCCTCACTGTGGCCCCCCAGCAAGAAGGTTGTGGGTGGAGCCCCGGCTGCAGCACGGGGTCTTTCTGGGTGAGTCTCCATGTTCTCCCTGTTCCTGCTGGGTTCTCTCTGGTACTCCAGCTTCCTCCACAGTCCAAAGACATCAAGAGGGGACCAGGTTAATCCAGACTCTAAATTGACCGTAGGCGTGGCTGGGAGAGCCAATGGTTGTCTGTCTCTATGTGTTGGCCCTGCCATGGACTGGTGACCTGTCCAGGGGGAAGGCTGCTGGGATAGGCTCCACCCCCACCACCCTCAACAGTTTAAGAGATAGACAATGGATGAATGGATTGCTTATTAGTGGTGATTGAAGCTACTTTTGTGGTTGGGTCTGGAAGTGGTTCAGTGTTTGGACATTTGTGAACCGTCTGGGTGGTCACACAAGGAGCCCTGATCGATCTGTTGCAGTTAACTGGTGATGTACCACAGAATCATTATTTCCAAACTGAAAACAAAAGGTTTCAGAAGTTTAAACTGTGCTTGAAAGCCTGAAATTAAAAAAAAACAACAGAAACCTTTTGATGAACTTACCAATGTTGTATTTGAGTGATTCTCTAACACATTGAAGAGTTTCAAAATTTTCCCTTTTCTCCCATTGATGCCGAGTATGATCCAGCTGCACATGAAGACTGTATGTCTGCTTGCTGTGATCGGATACTTGTTCTGACCTACCAGTGCTCGCTTCTTCATGCAGTCCATCACCATGAGGAAGATCTGCTGTGCCTGGCTGCGACTATAGTTGAAAGTTTTCTGAATGGTGACCAGCAGCTGATCTTTGACACTGTCACTCAGCAGCCTGCAGGACAAAAATTTAAAATAATCCACAATCAGTGGAATCAAACCAACCAAAAACCAGATCCTTCATCCTACTCAGGTTAAAGATGTTGACAGTGCTAAGGATCAAAGTTCATCATGATCAGTATAAGTCCAGGTCTGTTGGATCCCGGAATATCTGATACACTAATCAGTTTTACTTGAAGAGTACAGAATGATTCCGCGTGTGCAGGGACGCAAACATCCTTACCCGTCCTCCTCACAGTATCTGTGTGCAAAGGAAATGATGTCAGATGCTCGACCGCTGCCATCACACACCACGACAGGGATGGGAGGCTCCTCCCTCAGACTCTCCAACACGATAGAAATCACATTTGGACCTCCCTCAAGGATCAAACAAACCACAGGGACCCCCTGGCCCAGACCTGACACCCAGAGACAGAATAGACAGTTATTTTTGTCACATATTGTAACTTCAGAGGGTTCACTTCTGCCACTGACTAAATGAAGTCTGATGTAAAAACTAGAACCTGTGTTTCTTTATTCAGGGTTCTGATGAAACAATCTGGGAGACTGTAACCATCATCCACAAATTAAACAAATGCATCTTCAGTGGTTTGGATTACACACTGTTGTGTGTGCTAATTGACATCTGTTTATTCACTCCAGTTCTACTGCAGAGGAGTCAATCAGAAAAACCTCATCAAAGTTAAGTCAACCACTAAATTAACTCAACAGAAGATCAGAATTAGATGAGGACGATTAAATATCAGACCTCTGAGGCTGAAAACTGAACCAGTGAATGAAGTGACATCTGACAGTTGTGTTGACCTGCTGAGTCTCACTGAAACCTGGCTGGTGACGATGAGGATGCTAGTCTGAATGAATCCACTCCTCCAGTCACAGGAACACTCACATTCCTCCAGGCTCTGGCCCAGGAGGTGGCGCTGCTGCCATTGTTGACACCAGTTTAGTAATAAATCCCAAACCAGAAGAAGTTTCCATTCATCTGAAAGCCTGATTCTCAGTTTGTCTCCTCCAGCCTGGAAACTCTCCAGCCTCTCTGATTGATGATTGAGGACCGTCCTCCTGGTCCTGACTCTGGATTCTGATCTGAATTCTCAGAGTTTCTATCAGTTTAGTTCTAAATCAGATCAAGTCATGATTGGAGGAGACTTCAGTATTCATGAGGATGTTGATAACCACAGTCTGGTACTGCATTTCTCTCTCTCCTAGACTCAACTGGTGTCCATCAGTCTGTCCATGAACCCCTCACTGTCACAACCACACCTCCACCTCCTCCTAACATGTGGAACTGAAGCTGAACATCTGGTTGTGTTTCCACAGAACGCTTTTATCAGACCACCAATCAATCACTTTGGAATTTGGACTAATCAGCTACACTCCAGGCTGCACGGTGGTGCAGTGGTTAGCACTGTGGCCTCACAGCAAGAAGGTTCTGGGTTCAAGTCTTTCTGTGTGGAGTTTGCATGTTCTCCTCATGCCTGCGTGGGTTCTCTCTGGTACTTCGGCTTCCTCCCACCGTCCAAAGACGTGCATTTGGGGACGAGGCTGATTGATTCTCTAAATTGACCGTAGGTATGAATGTGAGTGTGAATGGTTGTTTGTCTCTGTGTGTTGGCCCTGCGATGGGCTGGCAACCTGTCCAGGGTGAACCCCGCCTCTCGCCCGTAGATGCTGGGATAGGCTCCACCCCCCGCGACCCTTACTAGTAAGGAATAAGTGGAAGGCGACGATGGAACTACACTCCACTGTGGAAAACTGTAGTTTCCAGATGTTTGTCTGATCAGGCCACACCTGGATTTAAGGAAGTGGTTCCATTGGTGCTAAATTCAGTGTCATGTCCCACTGTAACAGAGGACGCTGTTGTCCACCTTAGTCCCTCCCAAACTGATCCTTTTATCCCACTTTAGCAACAACTCTGGACTCGACTGGCCCACTAAAACAGAAAACTATGAATTCAAGGAAACAAGCACCTTGGTACGGTTCTGGAACCTGACAGCTTCAACAAGAAACCCAGAAACTGGAGAGAAGATGGTGCTGCTCCAAACTGGAGGAGTCCCATGTAGTCTGGCAAGACGGCCTTAGAACCTAGAAGAAAGCCCTTGGTAGAACCAGAGCAGCCGACTACTCAGCACTAATAGAGGAACACAAGAACAACTCAGGTTCCTCTTCAGTCCTGGAGCCAGACTGACAGAGAGCCACAGCTCTACTGAACCAAGTAGTCCTGTTTCCCTGGGCAGCAAAGAGTTCATGGACTTCTTTAATGACAAAATTCTCCTGATTAGAGAGAAACTTCTTCTCCTGCTGCCATCAGCTGACAACATGGCCCCTAGAACCCAGAACCTTCGAGGCAGCTGGAGGACCAGACACACACTTGGATAGTTTTTCTCCCATCAGCCTTCATGAGCTCAGCTCAATAATGTCCTCCTCTAAACCTCCACCTGTCTCCTAGACCCCATCCCAACTAAGCTGCTCCAAGACTCTCTCCCCTCGTTAGCCCCTCCCTCTTAGGTATGATCAATGTGGCGCTGGTATCTGGTTCCATCCCTCAATCCTTTAAAGTAGCAGGAATGAAACCCTCCTCAAAAAAAACAAGCCTGGATCCAGAAGTTCTACCAACTACAGACCAACATCACATCTTCCTTTTCTCTCCAAGGTTCTGGAGAAAGCAGCTGCTAAACAGCTCTGTGACTTCTCCACAGCAACAGCTGATTGGAGGATTCAGTCAGGTTCCAGGTTCATCCTAGCACAGAAACAGAACTAGTCAAAGGTACCAGTGACCTCCTGCTGGTACCAGATGAGGGACTGGTCTCTGTACTGGTCTGATTAGATCTCAGTGCAGCTTTGATACCATTGACCACCATATCCTTCTACAGAGACTGGAACCTGTCACTGGTATGAAAGGAACCACACTAAACTGGTTCAGGTCAAATTTACTAGATCATCTCAGTTGGTACTAGTTAATGATGGTTCCTCTGAGACCACTACAGTGAGTTCTGGTGTTCCACAAGGGTCTGTGCTTGGACCAGTCCTCTTCACCCTGTACCTGCTTCCTCTAGGTCACATGATCAGGAAACACTCCATAATGTTCACTGCTATGCAGACGACACTCAGCTGAACTCATCAATGATCCACATGGAACAAACCAGCTGACTGAACTGGAGGCCTGTCTGAAGGACAGGAAACATGGAGGACCATCATTTCCTTTATTAAACTCTGATAAACTGAAGTTCTTGTGCTGGGCCCAAACACCTGAGGACCACCTGTTCTGATGAGACAGGTACCCTGGATGGCACCACCCTGGCCCCCAGCACCACCGTAAGGAACCTAAGGGACCAAAACGCTGCTGCCCGCGTGTTGACGAGAGCTGGTAGCAGAGACCAGGTCTCTCCTGGACTGCTTCTCTGCATGGCTCCCTGTCAAATTCAGAACAGAATTTGAAATTCTCCTTCATCCCTGACAGAGCTCCTAGTCCCCTATGATCCAGTTAGAACCCTTCACTCCCAGGATGCAGGGTTCCTGCGGGTTCCTAGAGTTCTAACAGTAGAATGGGAGCCAGAGCCTTCAGCTATCAGGCTCCCCTCCTGTGGAATCGTCTCCCAGTTTCAGTCCAGGACCCAGACCCCCTCTCTAGGTTTAAGAGCAGACTTAAGACCTCCTTGTTGATCAGGCTTATAGTCAGGACTGCTTAGGCTGGCCCTTAGATCTGCTGCTATAGGCTCAGACTGCTGGGGATCTCCCATGATGCACTGGGCTTCTCTCTCCTCCTCCTGGCCTCATACGTGTTACTACTCCTCTTCTTCTCCCCTCATCCGCAGTGTGATGACATCATTGATGAATGCTAAAATTTGATCCTGGACCAGCTGAAGATACTCCATCCTCTCCCTCCTGCTCTGCTCAAACCAAAAAACGTGATCAATATGATTTGATCAATGACCAATACAAATCCCTTTAAATCCCATGACAGTGCTACCATTGCATGACCTGCTTTGCATAGTGCCAGTGGAGCTACAAAAGGGTTAGGGACCAGGCACCAAGCGAGCCAGGAAGGCCAGGAAACAGGGAAACAGAGGTGGCATCAGACAACACATCTGAGGAGCTTCCAAGCTACCGCAACCACCTATGCTTCTCCCCAATGCCTGTGCCCTGAAAAACAAGCTGGATGAACTGCGCTAACAGGTGGGAGCCTGCTGTGAATACTGTGAGTCTGGTTTAATGGCTGGAGCCCTTGTGCTACCCCTCATCCCAGATCCCTGACTGATGCTGCTGCTGGAGGAGGCTCCAGACCAGAAGAGGCTCCAGCTGCCACCCGTAGCTCCACCTGCTCACGTCCTCATTTGTCCATCAGTCTCTCCTCCTTTCTCTCTATATCTCTGTCCCTCTCTTTCCTTCTGTCTCTGTCTTCCTCCATTCTCTGTCTTTGTCTCTGTCCATCAGACTCTCCTCCTTTCTCTCCCTCTTTATCTCTGTCCCTCTCTTTCCTTCTGTCTCTCTGTCTTCCTCCATTCTCTGTCTTTGTCTGTGTCCATCAGTCTCTCCTCCTTTCTCTCCCTCTTTATCTCTGTCCCTCTCTCTCCTTCTGTCTCTGTCCTCCTCCATTCTCTGTCTTTGTCTCTGTCCATCAGTCTCTCCTCCTTTCTGTCCCTCTTCATCTCTGTCCCTTTCTTTCCTTCTGTCTCTCTGTCTTCCTCCATTCTCTGTCTTTGTCTGTCCATCAGTCTCTCCTCCTTTCTCTCTCTCTTTATCTCTGTCCCTCTCTTTCCTTCTGTCTCTGTCTTCCTCCATTCTCTGTCTTTGTCTCTGTCCATCAGTCTCTCCTCCTTTCTCTCTCTCTTTATCTCTGTCCCTCTCTTTCCTTCTGTCTCTGTCTTCCTCCATTCTCTGTCTTTGTCTCTGTCCTGCTCTCCTGCTCTCTCTCCATCCCCACTGATCCTGGATCTGCTCCACCTTCCTGCTGGTAAAGGAAGGTTCTGGTGGCTGCTGTTGCAGGATGTGCTGCTGATGGAGAATTGTTGGGTGGAGGTTCATTGAAGGAGGGAGGTGCTGGACCTGCTCTACTTGGACAGAGTCAGGACAGAACTTTGGTTGGGGTTTGATGACACACTAATAAACCTGACTTGACTTGGCTTCTTGTTTTGTGGGTGAAGTGAAGGGTGACGGTTGAGTCTCTCTCTGTCCTCCCTGCCTTTCAGATCATTCCAGGCATTGGATGACAAAGGGAAACCCACAGGTCACCTGATTGGTTATCCCTAAAAGGCATATGAATAGCACACTAAGTTAAAAGTCATTCTTTGTGCAACGACAAAACATTTTGTGTTTCGAAATTTAGCAAAAAATTGTGGATTTATGTCATTGTTAATAGTTTGTTTTATTTCAACCCAAACATTGCTCTTTTCCTAACACTTTGCAACCAAAGTTTTTTTTTTTTTTTTTTTTTTTAACTGAACCTGGCCAGACATGAACAGTGCTCTCAAAATGACAATAAAATACTGTGTTTACTGTGTGATTGCAGCTCTGACCATGGGTTGCTGCACAGGTCAGCTCTGCTCTGCTGTTGGCTCAGATCAAATGATCCCAGTGTCATGTTCTAAAGTTCTCACCACTGATTTTCCATTGTCACCCTGAACACATCTCCACTCACTCCCTCAGCCAACCTCCTCAGCTAATCAGCCTCAACCAGCTGCACCTGTCCCCAGTATTTAGGTCTCCCTCTCCCTTGGTTCTCTTCCAGATTGTTACACTACCATGCAAGACTCTCTGGTTGTTTCAGCTATGCTTCTGCCTTCCCCCACGTCTCCAGACCTCACAGCACCAACCAGCACCTGAACCTCAACCATGCTCCAGTCCCTCCCCTCCTCCAATCAGTCTAAATAAAAGTCATAACCAATCAAATAACTGCCAGTGTGATAGCATTTGGGTCCATACAAACACTGTTTCACCCAGAGTGGGAAACAGATGCAGCAGCCAGGAGCCAAGACCAACTTCTACCATTGAGTGTCACCAGCACGTCGTATAGTTCTGCTGAAACCAAAGATAGTGACGTATGACTGGTTCATGAGACTTTTGTCAGTAAATCAAACTGATCAAATATGAATGAAGATTCTGTTCTGCCTTGTTTGTCTCTCTTATAGCAAGTCTTCATAAACACATTTTAGTGGACTGTTTAAGCTGTAAAATTAAATTCTTTGTTTTGTTTCTTGCCATCATGGTGGAGACATTCTTCACTGATGAGCTCAGTGTGTGGGCACATGACACGCGACCTCAGAAAACAAAGAATGTGTAGAAATAACATGCCAAATATCCTGTAAAGTAGATCGAAGCGAAGTAAAATCTGGTCAACTGGACGTAAGTTTATCTTGAAGACGTTTCACCTCTCATCTGAGAGGCTTCTTCAGTTCTAGTGAAGAGTGTGGAAACTCCAGCTTATAAACCTGTGTGGGAGTGGTCAGTGCTATTGTGGTGGAAACGACCCTCCCGAGACTCACCTGGCCTCCCCAAACGACAGTCGTTGTGCGGTGTCAGGGAGTTTCAGGGGTGGTCGTTAGGGAGTTTCACCGACCACTCAGATGCTAATGGGCTGTGCTGGCATCAGCCGTTCCACATGGGTCTTTCAGCTGAGCTCTTTGGGGAAGCTTTGAAAGGACTTGGTTGTAAATAGGAGAAAGGAAATGTCGCAGTCCACCTCCTCTGTTCAAAGATGGTTTCTCTATCCTGACGTGGATGGCTTCTTTAACTCCTCTTTCAAACCATCTGTCCTCTCTGTCGAGGATTTGGACATGGTCGTCCTGGAAAGAGTGGCTTTCTTCCTTGAGGTGGAGGAAAACCGCTGAGTCCTGTCCTCCAGAGTTGGCTCTTCTATGTTGGGCCATGCGCTTGTTGAGGGGCTGTTTGGTTTCCCCTATGTAGAGATCCGTGCAGGCCTCACTGCATCTGACAGCGTATACCAGATTGCTTTTCTGACTGTGAGGGGTGGGATCTTTGGGGTGAACCAGTCTTTGTCTCAGAGTGTTGTCTGGTTTAAAAGACACAGGGATGCGGTGCTTATTATAGATTCTCCTTAATTTCTCAGAAACCCCTGCCACATAGGGGATCACTATGTTTTTTCTCCTGCCTTCTTCATCTTCCCTCCTCCTGGAGCTCTCCTCCTTTCTGGACCTGGAAGAGGATTTTACAAAGGTCCAGTCAGGGAAGCCACAAGTTTTAAGTGCTCTTTTCAGATGCTGCTGTTCCTTTTTCCGGCCTTGGACGCTGGTGGGGATGGTCTCCGCTCGGTGTTGCAGCGTCCTGATGACACCTAACTTGTGCTCCAGAGGATGGTGAGAGTCAAAAAGCAAGTATTGGTCAGTGTGGGTGGGTTTCCTGTACACATCCACCCTCAGGCTCCTGTCCTCTTGAATGTAGACGTCGCAGTCCAAAAAGGGCAGATGGTTGTCTTTCACATCCTCTCTGGTGAACTTGATGTTGACGTCTACCGAGTTGATGTGTCGTTTGGTGAGGCCAGGTGAGTCTCGGGAGGGTCGTTTCCACCACATTAGCACTGACCACTCCCACATAGGTTTATAAGCTGGAGCTTCCACACTCTTCACTAGAACTGAAGAAGCCTCTCGGATGAGAGGTGAAACGTCTTCAAGATAAACTTACGTCCAGTTGACCAGATTTTACTTCGCTTCGATCTACGATGACCTGGATGAATGAGAACCTACACAGACATCCTGTAAAGTAGGATGATATTTTACATTATTTCGTGATAATTTAAAAAATACAACATTTTGTACCACAGTTGACTCACAACTACCATGTTGTCATTCTGTGCTTAATAATTTGATGAGTGATATGTTGTAGTGTGCCTGTTAATCGACAGTAGGAATGTGGGTGGAGCTCAAGAGACAAGCGATGTTTAACACAATTAAAAAGATCCAAATAACTATGCTAACTAAATTCTGCTGCTCCTGGAGGTACCAAGGCCAAAACGGAACCTCAAGGGGATAGAGCTTTCTCTGTTGCTGTTCCCAAATTATGGAATGAACTACTGCTGCATATTAGACAACCCTCCTCACTGTCCATTTTTAGACATCATCTTAAAACCCATCTTTATTCCTTGACTTTCAGTCCTGCAAGAGATTCTGCTCTTATTTGTGTCTCACTTGTGTTCTGTCGCTCCCTTATTGTGTTAGTACACCTTAATACTTGACACACGGAGCAAGAGAACAGATTCGTGTTGATTCATTCGGCTCTTTATTTCTTCTTCTGTCTGGCTATTGTTTACAGTCAAGGTAGCCCTAGCGGCAGTTTGCTCCCCCTGGTGGCAAGTACAAATATAACATCCAGGTTCATACATAACAACTTGCTTTTGTTTGTGTTTATTGTTTTTATTTGGTTTACATCTCCGTTGATTCGTCCATTTATGGCCAGCGCTTTGTTTCAGCTGCGGTTGTTCTTAAAGTGCTATATAAATAAAGCAAATAAAGTGAGATCATGTTGGATTATTAGCACGATGCATTCAGAATCAGAAAAAACTTTTTTGCGAAGTATGATTTTATACATACGAGGAATTTGTTGTGGTGCTGTTGGTGCATGCAGTCCAATAAACTAAACTACATTCTTAAAGTGCAGAAACATAAAAATATATACAATCTGTTCTGCTGAATAAAGCAGCAGTGCAGTCTGCAGTAATCAGTACCACAGACAAATGTGCAGATGAAAAGGTGCCATTGACCAAGTAGTCTGAGTTGAGCATGAATGTAACGCATAGAGTTCAGGTACCGTCAATGTGTCAGGTAGACAGAGACAGAGGCAGAAGTGGAGTGTGTGTGTGTGTGTGTGTGCGTGTGCGCGCGGGGTTCCGGGCCTTGGTAATAAATACATTCCATTTGTGAGCACTGATTTGCTGTGATCACATGTCACATGACTCACGTGTGTTGATCTTCTGCAGTGCGATGTGTTTCTCCAGCTGACGGCGGAGTCTGACCTCTGCACCATACTTCCCGGTGGTCCCATTGTCGGCCAAGATAAAGTGGGAGTGGCTACTATTCAGAACTGACAGCTTGCTTAATGGGTTTGACATTGTCTGATAAGGCCGGGTCACCTGAAATGGAAAGACTTGATTGGTTGAGACAAAATGGGCATCAAGGGGCCCTCAAACTTCCAAAAATACCCTAATTTAGCTGAGAATAAAACACTGAGGTGGATTCGTCATATTCTGGGCCTTGTCTTGTGCCATGTTGCTGCAGAATTATTCTGTTTTACCAAAAACTCATTTGAAGACTGTTTGGTATTTTCTCTTAAAGACAGTTCAAGTTGTTATTTTTTCTGTTAGAGAAGGAGTCTTAACTTCTTCTTACTTTGGTAACAGAGCTTTGGCCAATTTGGTAATTTCCTTTTTTCACAGTACATTCACCTTGATTCTTTCAGACACATGGAAATAATATAGTAGAACATTTCAGGCACTTGAATGGAGAGGTCGTGAAGCTTGTCAGAAGTTTAACATTGTGTTATTTCCCTCAATATATTTTTTTCAAATGAATAGAAAACTCTCTTTAATGATTATAATTGTGGATGTGGGTCAGATTTCATATGCTAAGATGCTCACTGATGCGATAAAGATAAATGTTATCAAGAGAAGAAATGATCATAATTTGATGAAAATATAGTGACAGCTTCAAGTTTGAAACTGGAACTATGATGTTTTATGATGTGACAGCAGTTCATGGTTATAGAAGCAGGACTGGTTCATTGTGGTTCTGATCTTACATCTCTCCCAGTCAGGTCCTCTTTGTTCTCAATGATGCCCCAAGGAGCGATGCCGATAGCACAGACTTTGCCTCTGGACTTGGATGAGTGATCTTTCAGAGCGTCTCCAACATGACGGATGACACCTAGACAGAGAGGATCAGGAGTCAGGATCCAGTCAGACTCAGCTGGTTGTCAGTTGGTCTGTTCAGTTTGTTCACTGACTTGAGGAACATGTGGACCTGACCCAGATACTGTACTTGTCTCTTTCCACTTCTCCCTGTATACCAACAAGAACTAGCAGAGGGGTCCAAATCTCTCCTCTCCTTTCTTCAATGCACCGGGTCCCAGTCAGATCCACAATGAAATTCTGAATTCTTCTTCGAACATCAAAGCCTTTAATAATCTGGAACCTTCATATCTGACAGAGCTCCTGGTTCCCTACTACCCAGCTAGAACCCTTCACTCCCAGGATGCTTCTGTGCCCCTGCTGGTTCCTAGAGGCTCTAAAAGAAGAATGGGAGGCAGAGCCTCCAGTTATCAGGCTCCTCCCCATGCGGAACCATCTCCCTGTCCTGGTCCAGGACTCAGACTCCCTCTCTACATTTAAGACTTTCCTTGTTGATAAAGCTGACAGTTAGAGGGACTCAGGTTAGCCCCGCCCCCTTGCTCTAGAACTATAAGCCTAGACTAGCGGGGATCTCCCATGATGCACTGGGCTTCTCTCTCCTCCTGTCCTCCTTCCTGTCTCACAGCTGCAGGTCACTAACTGGACTTCTTCCTCTGAGTCTTGGTGCTTCTCACCTCCCAGATCCCTGACCGATGCTGCAGACCTGCAGAGCCTCAGGCTGACTCCTCCTACCACTAGTATTACTGGTACTAGTACTAGTACTACTACCACTTATATTACTGGTATTGTTACTAGTACACCTCCCAGATTCCTGACCGATGCTGCTGGAGGAGGAGGCTGCAGACCTGCAGAGCCTCAGGCTGACACCTCCTACCACTGGTAGAACTGGTACTAGTCGTATTACCACCAGCAGCAGTAGTACTCGCAGCAATATCAGCATGTTGTCAGTACGAGTACTTCAATGTTCTGGTGCTTCAGTAGCTGGTAGATATTATTATTGGTAACTAGTTTACGAATATTGTTGTTATTGTTGGCTCTCTCTCTCTCTGGTCAAAGCTGACATCTGCTCCACCTTCCTGCTGGTAAAGGAAGGTTTTGGTGGCTGCTGTTGCAGGATGTGCTGCTGATGAATTGTTGGGTGGAGGTTCATTGACCCGGTTCTACACCCGCTCTACTAGGAGGGAGGTTCTACCCCTGCTCTACTAGGAGGGAGGTTCTACACCTGCTCTACTAGGAGGGAGGATCTACACCTGCTCTACTAGGAGGGAGGTTCTACACCTGCTCTACTAGGAGGGAGGTTCTACACCTTCTGTACTAGGAGGGATGTTCTCCACCTGCTCTACTAGGAGGGAGGATCTACACCTGCTCTACTAGGAGGGAGGTTCTATACCTGCTCTACTAGGGCAGATGGAGGGTCGGATGGATTGATTAATAAAATCTGGACATAAAACTGACTTGACTTGACATGACTAACCAGTACTGACTCCCCCAGTGAAGATCCAGGCTCCAGTGGTGACGGCAGCTTTGATCAGGCCCCGTCCAAAAACCTGCTTGAGCTTAGGTGGGAGCTCAAAGTTCTGCAGACCTCCATGGACAGAGATGAGGAGGGTGGGGAGCTCCAACTGCCACTCCTTCACCAGGAGGTGGAGGAGACTGTCAGGTTTTGAGTCATATGAGACGCGGATGTACTGATTGGGAGGTAGAGGAAGAAGAGGGGATGAAGAGAATTAGTTCTCAGAAGCAGAGTGTGTGTGTGTGTGTGTTCTTGTACTTTCTACATATTGAGGACTACAATACGTATTTAACCAACAAAGTGAGGACATTTTTGGAAAGTGAGGATATTCTAGCCAGTCCTCACATCTTTGAGGGCCGTTTGAAGGTCAAGACTTGGTTTCAGGGTCAAGGTTAGAATCAGGTTCAGGTTAGGTTTAGGGTCAAGTTTAGAATCGGGTTCAGGGTTAGGGTTAGGATCAGGCATTCACTTGAGATGGTTAGGTTAAGAGGGAGGGGCTAGGGAATGTATTATGTCAATGAAAGTCCTCACAAAGATATAAGTACAAGGATGTGTATGTGTGTATACCATGGCCTTGTTGACATGACCTCCTTCTTGAAACTCAATGACCCCGTATGCATTGGTGGGCGTGGCATGGGTGTGTTTGAGAGGGCTCCAGCGTTCTGCAGGTGTGATGTCCAGCTGGACCAGTGTGGCCCCATCCTCTGTGGCCCCTGGAGGGACGGCTGAGTGCTGTGTGACCAGTTGGCCACAGCTGCACCTGAGCGCGTGCGCGCGCGCGCACACACACACACACACACAGAGTTGAGGTTTTTCAGGGTGTTCAGGTTTTTGGGGAGTGACAGTTCACTGAACAATTGGTTAACTGATTGGCAACACAAGCAAAACCATATTGGTGGACAACGCACATCTGCACACAATCATGTAATGAGCTGTACTACATACTGAACTATCATAACGTTTGAGTGGCATCAGTGTGGCTCATCTCAATGTCCTGCAAGACTTACTAACTCATTAACATCATTGTTTGATGTTTTCCATTGGTTGTGTTGTGTTCAAGGGTTACGTGAATTACAAACTACCGGGTCTGAACAACTTACAAGAAACAGTTACAGTTTCTCACACATGCGTATTAGTTTTTTACACGTTATTTTATACAATATAAAGGAAATAAGCTTATTCTCATTCTAACAATGGAGTATTTCTACACTTACACACTTTAATTCTATAATCAATTAATTGGTAACAGAAAATATCTGAGAAATGTCTGAAGGGGGTGGGAAACTTCAGAGTTGGGCTTGAAACCAACAACTTGCAGGAAAAACTTGTGAACTTCTGTGTGTATAATCAGTGATTGACTGCTGGCCTTACCTGCTAGCATCTTTTCCTGGAATTATCTGGATACATTCTCTCCTCTGGAAGGTTTTCTCAATCCAAACTCTCTGAAGCTGAAACACAACAGGAAGTAAGAATTATTTGTCGTCATTTCACTGAAGATTCTGAACATCACCAATTTACATTTATCAATGATGTTATTGATGTTTGCCCGATTGAAGTCATGTTCATTCCTGAACTCGGATGAATAATTGTTCATCAGCTGATTTGTGTGAACGTCCTTCATCAGAGGCAGATCAGTGAGGTGTGTTTGAATGAATCAGACTAATTACTGGGGAGTGCAGCAGTGTTCCACCATCTCTATGGATCCAATCCTCTTACCTCCAGGCCCCGCGCCCTAATCCCACCTCTAATCTCTGTTTCCTGTGGCAGGGTTATTGTGCCTACCAGCACTTTGTCAGATTCGTCTACTCTGGATGATGATGGAAGATTAACCTCCGACTGTCACATGAGCCTCAGTTTCATTGTCTTAATCACATCAACAATCAGCCATCTTCCTCATCATTATCATCATCTTCATCATCACCACCTCCTCTCACCATCGTCCTTTAGATATATAGATAGCTTGTAATTTTCAATCATCCAGGTTTGCAAATCTGTCAGGGGAAAGAGTTACAAATAAACATCTAACCCTAACCCTTTGCCTCTTATCTGTGAGACTAAATTGAGGGTTAATAAAGTCCTGGAGTGTGGAAGACAATCACATAAATGAGACTCAATTTTCTTTTGTTTTCTTTTTGTTTTTAACTCCTTTGCAATACTCTACTGGGATCTTCTGGATATTAAAAGTATCATATCAAAAGAGTGCCTGAATTTATGAAGAACTTATTGGTTGTGACATCACCATTGTGTTGGAACCTCTGAAGATCACAATTTTTTAATCAAAATGTTGATGAATACTTGGCTAGCAGGAATCAAGTGTGATAACTGGTCACATGGTTCAACATAAAACTTATGTAAAATATAAGAACTGACCTTATCAAAATAAAACCAAATAATTTTATGTCCCGTTGCAGATCCCTTCTGCCATCTAGTGGCTCTTAGTGTCACCTCAGCATTCATGTTCTATATTAAGTCATTTTTGTCATCTTAAATTATAGAGGAATGTCACAGGCAACCCTAACAATAGCCATGGTGAATTGAAAATTGAATTTAATAACTTTATTCTCATTGTACAGTACAATGGAGTGGAGGACTGGTAATGAGCAGCTATGGGTTTAGGGATGGAACTTTTACTCAGTCAAGGAAATGAGGAATTCTGTTAATCTTCTGTGCACTGGAGAGAACCCACTGGGGGGCTTTCCTGTTGGCTATTGCACAGTTGGGATACCACACAGATGCCGTTTGTGAGGATGTTCTTTGCAGTGCTTGGATAGAAGGACACCAACAGTTGACATTAGCTCTGAAGGCAGTTTCGTTGCTCTCAGAGATCAGTCCAATCACTGTTGTGCCATCTGCAAATTTAATTATGTTTATGGTTAATGCAGGGACATGGTCCAAGTGGAGAGTGGGTAAAGGACGGACTGTATCAGGAGCAAGAGAGATGGGCCACTTTGTTGAGCTGTTAGGCCAAAGCAAACTGGTGTGGGTCCTGAGAAGATTTCTTTGGCACCATAAGAACTGACTACAGGTATTAACATACTTTTGACAAAGACTTAGAGAGATTGATAGTGTTTGCAAATATCTCTGCAAGCTGTACAGCACAGACCCTCAGTACTCTATTAGGAATACCATTTGATTTTCTCTGTTTTCCCAATTGTTCTCTCTCTGAAATGTCATGGGTGTATATCATGGCAGCTTGTTCAGCCTTTGTGGGCAGGGTTTTTGTATCTGTTACAATATTGCTGGTTTTAAAGTGCGCAAAAATTGTGTTGTGCATGGTATACAGTGTGACATCATTGTATGGGTTGTCAGTTCCCCTTCCTATCAGTGTTCAGGGATGAGCTGCTGTCAGCCTCATTTTCACTGAAGAGACAAAAACTAGGTGGGGTCATGGGAAAAACCCTTTTTTGTGTGCGTCAAAGTTCCCCCTAATTTGATCAATTAACATCACAGTGCTTACACATGTAGCAACAACTATTTTGAGGGTATGTATCATTAAAGTGTTTTGAAAGGAGGTTAAATCAAGTCTTGATCACTAATGATTTCAGTAGAGTCAAAAAAATGAAGTGAAGCTAAAAGGGCTAGGGTTTCTGTCTTGCTTGATAATCATGGTGTGCTCTGTATGAGTTAAGGTTGAGGTTGAGGTTTTATCACCAAATGTTTGACATGTGAGCAGTGAGTGAGTGTAGGAGGATTATCAGGATTTCAAATGAGATTAATGTTCTATGAGGAAGCGGACCTGCAACCCTTCCAGGTTTCAATCCGATCCAACTTCGGTATCAAGAGGCAAACTATCGTCATTCTGTCATGGTGCTTCTCATGACGTCTAATCACTGACTTGGCATGTAATAAAGGTTAACTCACAGTCTGAATTATGAGACAGGTAACATCATGATAACGAATCACAGAATTGCTTCTGTCCAAATGAAAGTCCACAAAAGCACACACACACTCAGAGAGATGGATTGGACCTCGGCCATCTGAATGACCCAAAAATGCTCATGTGATCTGAGAACATACTTGACTTGAGCTTCTGAGCTGTTCAGTTCTGAAATTAACCTCTAACCCCCAACCCTAACCCTAATGCACATAATGACACGCTTGAAAGAAAAGCGAGGTGATGTCCTTGTTAAATTCAGTCAAACAGGTTTTTAATGTGTCAGGAACTGGAGCAAAGAATGAGGACCCCTCCTTTCCCAGGTTTAACTTACTTGAACAAGTCCCCCAAAACTTGTCTAAGCTGAGCTAGAACCAGAACTAGGACCCACCACTCATCTGAGCAGGTATAGAACCAGATCCTGGATCTGCTATTAATCAAAGTTGATCTAGAAGCAGTGCCCTGACCTGCCACTGTTCTGAAATGATCCTAGACCAGCACCAGTCTCACCTTCTGAGATCCAGATGAAGTGCTACGTTTGACAGATGAGCGTTTGAATGATCCATTAGTTCCTCTCCTCCCATGGCTGTCCATAATGAGAAAGTTCAGCAGTTCTTCAGTTTTCTCATCTATGTTCTCTGCTCTCTTTGTCTCTGTCCTTGGTGTCCTGCAGCCACAGTGATGCCTCCTGGTTCTTGTGCTTTTAAAACTTGAGTGTGTGGCGTTCAGGCTTCTGGGTGATTTGTGACTCTCCTCAGCTCTTTGCCTCTATAATCAGGATTAGTTGACGCAGCTGAGGATGGAGGACAGTCCTCTTTAATGGACAGCGATTTAATAAATGGTGATTGGAAGTAAATCTACTTTAGGATGAATCTGGATCCAAAATGCCTTTAAAACGCACAGCGGAGATTTTATTTGTTTCAATGAGGTCACATGGTTCACTAAATGAAAATGTAGTGCTACATCAGGATAAATGTATTAATACATCACAATAAACTCATTTAATGAATCAGAATATCATCATTTAATAAACATATCAGAAACATACTGGAACCTGTAATGCAGCTGCCCCATGGTGCTGCTGCTGCTATTGCCGCCCCATGATGGAGATGAACCATGGAGCCTGAAAACAGTCCTGAGTGAAGATGCACAGCCCCCTTGCGTTAGTAAGAACAGCATCCAAACAAAAACAGACAGCTGTCACATTGGGAACTGATATTGCTAACCTGAGGTCCAGTTTTCTGGGAGGGGATGTGGCTCTGTGTAACAACAGACGACAGTGTCCTGTATGGAGAATCTTGGCTGTGGCTCCTGACCACCCAGCACAGATGTCTGTCCATCTGAGCAGGAGTCTCCAGTCCTGATCCTGAACAGGTGTAGACCCTGCGCTGCCCTACCTTGCCTAAACCGTGATTGTCTAAGCCATTTCTACTTTCCTCTTTTTGCTTTTGTGCTGCCACTCCTTTCATGGTGTTGACCTGAGCTATCTTGTTTGGATCAGATGAGGCACTTTCTATGGTCACAGGTCCAAAGAGCTTGACCCCCCCCCCCCATTTCTTGTGACAGACTGCAGACACATTAGATTATTCCTAATCTTTCCTTAAATCCTGATCTTTGGTTCAAAAGGATTTTTACTCCCATAGGTAAAGGTGGTGATCCAACTGTACTAAATAGTTGAACAATTTCAAAACCCTGTATTGTAGTCAAGTTTCTTGAAGTGCCTGTCAATGATCAAATGAAGGTATATTAGTTTCCTACCAACATTTTTTTCCTGCCCATGAGTCTAGCTTCAGGCTGCATCATATCTAAACACAACACAGAGGTATGTATTGCCAGTATATATGGTCCAAATGTTGATGACCCCTCCTTCTTCCACAGCTTCTTCACTGCACTTTCAGCCCACTCAGACACAGCACTCATAGTAGGAGGGGACTTCAACCTGGTTTTCAACCCTCAAGTGGACAGAATCAGTAGAGCAGCTCGTCAGCGCAACTGCCAATCATCCGACATAATAAAGCAGTACATGAGTGATTTCGGTCTTTGCGATGCTTGCCGCTCACGCCACCCCACGCTTAAGGAAGACACCTACTACTCTCCAGTGCACCACTCCTACTCGTTTGGACCACGTTTTAATTAGTAACTTAATTGTGAAGGATGTCTTTGACACCAAGATTCACCCTATTGCCATCAGCGACCACGCACCAGTCACTCTGACACTCACAAAAAAAACTAGAACACCGCTTTCTAAACAATGGAGATTTAATACATCATTGCTCAAGAACCCCAATTTTATTAAATTCTTTAAGGAGGAATGGACAATATTCTGTGAGATAAATGACCAGCCTGATGTCTCAGCCTGTGTGCTATGGCAGGTGGCAAAAGCAGTCATGCGGGGTAAAATAATATCTTACTCTTCATATAAGAAAAAACAGGAGAAAGCTCTCGAAACAGAATTAAATGAAACAATTAAACCCTTGGAGACAACTTATGCCGCCACCCAAGAGGAACACGTACTGAGAGAATTAAGGGAATTAAAACTAAAACTAAATGGTTTACTCAACATCAAAACACAATTTCAGCTGCAGAGACTACGCTTGGAGAACTTGGAACAAAATAAATCCAGCAGGTTTTTAGCGAACCAACTAACACAGAACAAAGAAAGAGCAACAATATCCTCCATGAAGGACTCCAACGGGGAAACAATCTGTGATCCAGAAGAAATGAATTACATTTTTAGGGAATTCTATAAAAAAACTTTACTCACCTGAGATTAACCCATCCAAATCTTGCATCGAAACCTTTCTGAGCACAGTTGACTTGCCAAAATTAAATCAAAACCTAATAATGGCTCTGGAGTCGCCTGTTTCAATCGAGGAATTTCAAGAAGCCCTTAAACATATGCCAAACAAGAAAGTCCCAGGACCGGATGGCTTTCCTGCAGAATTCTGCAAAGAGTTCTGGCCTGAGCTTGCACCAATATTCTACAAAATGTTCACTGAAATACAGGAAACCTCGACCCTTCCACCCCACATGAACCGTGCGATTATTAGCCTTCTCCTTAAACCGGACAAAGACCCAGCACTTCCATCAAGCTATCATCCAATATCACTTATAAATGCAGATATTAAAGTCATCAGCAAGGCGCTAGCTAGAAGGATTGAAAAAGTAACACCTCACATAATACATCCTGACCAGACCGGGTTTATTAAAGGACGGCACTCTACCAACAACACACGTAGACTTATCAGCCTGATAGACGACTGTAACAGTCAGAGCAAGGATGCCATAATTGTCTCCCTAGATGCAGAAAAAGCATTCGACAGGGTAAATTGGAACTTTCTCCTCACCTCATTACAGAAGTTTGGGTTTGGAGATAACTTTGTAAACTGGATCAAAACATTTTACCGCACTCCCAGTGCTTGTGTCAGAACAAATGATCAAACTTCTCCAAGCTTCTCTCTCCAAAGAGGAACCAGACAGGGTTGTCCACTGTCCCCTTTCCTGTTTGCTATATTCATAGAGCCACTCGCAGCTGCAGTCCGGCAAAACAAAAACATCAAGGGAACTGACACTACAAATGTGATCCATAAGATAAGCCTTTATGCTGATGATGTATTACTTTTCCTACGGAATGCACAATCATCTCTCCCTGAAATGATAACACTCATTGATGAATTCTCAACCATTTCTGACTACTCTATTAATTGGAGCAAGTCAACTGTTCTTCCCATCAACTCAGGTTTCCAGAGTACGCTCGCTGCATCACTACGGCCAAGAAACATTAAATACCTGGGCATCAACATCTCTGCCAAACTTACTTGACACGGCTAAATCATACTGCCCTAATTAAAGAAATAGAAGACCACCTCACCTGGTGGCGAACACTACCCATATCACTTATGGGAAGAATAGCAACAGTGAAATGATGATCTTGCCAAAAATTAACTACGTTTTCTCGATTGTTCCGACCCAACCTCCCCGGACTTGGTTCAAAACACTCGACTCCAACATCTCCAAATTTCTCTGGAAAGCTAAACCCCCACATGTAAGCTACCAAATTTTTATAATTACTACTTGGCCAATAGATTGCAATACATACTAAAATGGTTAAAACCAAACTCATTAGACCAAGCATGGCTCGATTTTGAACAAACATTCTGCAAAGAAATCCAGATCTCTGATCTCCCTTTTATCAGCCCTGTTATCAAGCATCATAGCTGCTTTAAGTGTCTTAGCATCAGCAACACCCTTGTAGCACGTATGTTATAACTAGGTAATAAATATGTTGTAACCACTTAAATAATCAACACCTAAGTAATGAAGTAAATAGTAAATATAACCAGGCTACAATCAACACTGGGCTAGTAGTGCAAGTGGTTCGGCTCACGGAGCTGGTGGAAGGATAATGAGACACAGAAACCAGGGATTGAGTTTAACGGGGTGTATTAATATTATAATAAGTGCATTAAACAAACATAACATGAAACATTAAAGGAAAGAAAGACCTTGTAAATTAAAAATAAAGAGCAGAGAGGGTAAATTAGCTAAACTAACATAAGAAGGTTCAACTAATGAAGATTGCAATCAATCAAAGAAATCACAGTGCACAGTTAACCTTGGTACCAATCAGTCAAGTCAAGTCAGTCCTAAGTCCAAACGTCCAGCTTAAGGCTTGAGGCCTATGAGTGGGGCTCTTGGACAGGGATCTGGATTTCACAGGTTCACAGATTCAACAAGTTAATTCTGGGTTGACTCGCCATCCAATTATCTCACGCAGCCTGACCTGTTTGAACAGGCAGAAAGCAGGGGTAAGTATCTGATAGGTGGATCAGATAATTGTTCAATGATCTGTTCATATTCATTGCTCATAAAATATTGCTCGCCAATGCAATTGGCTGGTTCCACCACACACAACAAACACACATTCAACTTCACAGCCTTGCAGCTGAGGGGAAACTGGTGAGGAGGATAGCAAAGTTGTTAGCTTAGCAGCTCTTAGCAACAAATTTCATCAAATTACTCCAAGCTCGAATGGATTGTTAGCTCACCTAATTCTTCGTAATGGGAGAGTTGAGTTCCATCAAAGTTTCCATGGACGGTATCCAGGAGAGAGATCCAGGATGACTGGTTGGTGGTGGCAGAGGGAGCAGGTGCTCGAGATTGAAGGAGTGTGACTGCTTTTGTAGCAGAGCAGAGGGGTGTGGCATAGAGGAGTCTGCACCTATTGGCTCAGCTTGAATTCAAATGTTCCAGTGGGGGTGATGTCAATTAACAGGAATGGGTGTGTCCCAGGTGTGTGTTAGGTTTGGGTCTGTGTGCATGCCCACAGATCTCAAAAGGGGTTTTCCATTCCACTCATTTCATCAGTGTTACACCCTCATTGTCTTGTGGGAATTTCTCAAGACCAATGGGCTCTCTAACACCCCTTGCAGGCTCACACCTACCAGGAACAATCCTGACATTCTGCAAAATAAAAAATCAATACATTTTGCTGCATGGGCCAATGAAGGGATTAAAAATCTAGAGCATATCTCCAAGACAACGAATTCATTCAATTTAACCAAATTACAGCAAATTATGGTATTAACAAAAATAAATTACTGGAATATCTTCAGCTCAAATCTATGGTACAGGCACAGTTTGACCTTACCCACTTGGACTTAGAGCTTCCACCCAGAATAACAGATTTTTTACAGCTTTCACTCCCTAAGCTACTGTCTGAAATTAACTCGATAGTATCTACAACAGGGCTGCACGGTAGTACAGTGGTTAGCACTATCACCTCACAGCAAGAAGGCTCCAGGTTCGAGTCCTGCCTCAGGCATGGGATCTTTCTGTGTGAGTCTCCATGTTCTCCCCATGCCTGTGTGGGTTCTCTCTGGTACTCCAGCTTTCTCCCCCCATCCAAAGACATGCAATAAGGGACGAGGTTAATTGAATACTCTAAATGGACCGTGAGTGTGAATGGTTGTTCGTCTCTCTGTGTTGGCCCTGCGATGGACTGGTGGCCTGTCCAGGGTGAACCCCGCCTCTCGCCTGTTGACGCTGGGATAGGCTCCAGCCCCCCCGTGACCCTTAATGTAGGAATAAGTGGAGGACAATGGATGGTATCTACAACCGATCTTATTCCTTCCTCCAAATGGGAGAAAGATCTGTCGATCAACCCACACCCTAACTTTTGGATACAAATCTGCTCCAACACATTTAGAATGATTCGAAGTGGTAACCTACAATTAATAAATTACAAGGTTCTCCACTGAACACACTATACAGGACAAAGGATGTTCCAGGTGGGCCTCACACAAACAAATATTTGTCCATATTGTGCGACTGGCTCACCAGACTGCTATCTGCATGCTATATGGCTTTGAACACCTGTTAACAATTTTTGGCAGGGGTTTTGTCAAGACCTATCACGGTGGTCAGTGTACCCCATCCCCACCTTCCCCTCACGTTGTCTGCTAGGTGACCTCACTAATGTTAATATGGAAGTAAACAAATCCCACATGCTTCTCACTGCTCTAAGCATCGCAAAGAAGGCCATCCTGATGAATTGGAAATCCAAGAACAACCAAAGCATTACTCAATATAGAAACCTTTTATTAGACCACATTTCCATGGAGAGAATGTCTGTTCGAACAAATCTGGTCCCTGATAATAAAATCCATCACGTAGTTTCGATGGGGGGAGCTGGGCTTCGTGGCCCTGGCCCTGGGGCGGGTGGCTATGGACGCTGGCTCCCTTTGGTGTCCAGTGGCTTGCTGAGCCGGTGGGCCCGGGGTTACCGCCTCCGGGGGCTGCTTTTGATCTCGCCTGTGCAGGATGGTGTGGGGGGCGGCTTCCCCTATCATGGTGGCACCCTGTGAGATTGGGGGTTGTGGGGTCCTTGGGCTGGGTCGGGGCTTCCAACCAGTATGGGGGTCTGGGGCCCTGGGCCTGGGATCCCTTGCTGGCGGTTTTGCTGGGTCTGAGGTGCCCTGGACCCCATCTGCATCTATGGAGTGCTCAGCCCCTGTATGGAGGAAGATGAGGATACGATTGTTTTTTGTCTGGGGGTGGCGGTCCCGGACACAGGTGCCTTCGGCTCACCCCAGCAGGTGGGCATGGGCCTCTCGGGTGAGTGGGAGGTCCTTTTCCCTTTTGTGGGGGGGGGGGGGGGGGGTTGCTGGCTGGTAGTGCCTTATGGCCTGAATCTTGGCCTGCTCTGGGGGGGGGGGGGGGGAAGAACAGGGGATGGGTGGAGGGGATGGGGGTGGAGGGTGGGTTGGGGGGTATCTCTGTATGGGGACGATCGGCCTGGTTGTTGTGGTGGGCTGTGGTTGCCCCGCCTGGGCGTGGGGTGTGGGTGGGTGTCGGCCTCGCTGCTGGCGGGCCCCTTAGGGGGCTCTGGCTGGATCTCTGGCCGGAGGGGCCCTATGCCCCTGGGCTCAGCTCGTGGGGGGGGGGGGGGGGGGGCAGAGGCGGGATTTAGGGTTTAGGATTTGCGTCACCAAGGCAGGTGGAGTTCTCCTGGAGGATGAACAATGGGACAGATGACCTTCAGTTGCCGATAAGGTTGCTGTGTTTGGGTTCGGGCAGAGGAGCACACGTTCCAATCCGTCTTCTCTTTCAGTCCAATCCAAATAACATGAAAAGTTATAGTTTCTGGTCTTCAACATCACTCTCTTCGCAGTGCAGCCGACTCCTCCGAGATGGTTTCCATTTTGCGTTGAGTTAACACAGTCAGTTGTTGCACCGCTCTCCGAACCTCGTTAATAGTGTAGATGACGGTCTGGTGTGGAGATCCAGATTTGGTGGCAGCCGTTGACTTGCCGATTTTGCGGTATGTAAGGGCACCTCCAAGTCCGAGGAGGAGAAGCCCCACGACCATAACTCCGAATAAGTAGAGGTCCTCGATGTCTTCCGGAGAGTGGTGTCAAGCACGCGACACGCCAGATCCCCCAGGAATAGTAGACGTAACCCTCAGGGTGGGTCCCGTCTGGGCAGGCAGACTCCTCTCATCCTGATTTCCTTGTCAAAATTATGGTGTCAATAGGGTTGAGAGACCAGCTGCTCAATTCCATGATTAGTTTTTAGGTGGAGAGTTCACAGCTGCGTTGGATAGAAGTTGAGACAAAGAATGAGACAGACAGAAAAGAAGAGGAGGACAGAGGAGGAGTGTGACTGCTCTCGCTGAGTCCAGACCCAGACTGTCCTGAACAGGACAGGTTTAAAAAAAAAAAGAAGATACACAGAGTTATGAAGGAGTGGAATGCCCTTTCTAAGTATGTTACACAACAGAAAAACATTTTAGCTTTTGAAATAAAACCGAGATTATTATTTAACTCAAAACTTCAACCACTAGTCGCTTAAGGTAATTTCTGCCTGTTCTCCATGTTTTGGTCATGGCATATTGTGTGATAGGATATAGTATTTGTTTTGTGATGATTAAATGTGAGACCTCATTCTCTGGATCCTGGACTTCCTCTCCCACAGAACACAGAGAGCCCAGATCAACAACAACCTGTCTGACCTCCTTACCACCTCTACAGGCTCCCCCCAGGACTGAGTGCTCTCACCACATCTCTTCTTCCTCTACACTGATGAGTGCAGGACCTCACAACCTGAGTGTCATCTGGTAAAGCTTGCTGATGACACAGTCCTCCTGTCCCTCCTGTCTGGCACCATGGACCTGCTCTGCAGCTGTTGGTTGAGTGGTCTGACACCTCTCAGCTGGAGCTTAACGGCAGGAAGACCAAGGAGATGGTGGTGACTTTCTCCAGAGGACAGAGGGAGATGGCTGTTGCCGTCTCCACCATGATCCATGGGTATTGGTAGAGACTGTGATGGAGTAAAAATATCTGGGGACCATCTTTGACAAACACCTGAGGTTCTCCTCTAACATGGAGGGGATCCTGAAGAAGTGCCACCAGAGAATGTACCTGCTGAGGAAACTGAACTCCTCTGTCAGCTGCAAGATCCTTCTGACCTTCTCCTACACATTTATTGAATCAGTCTTATCATTCTCAGAGGTCTGCTGGTTCTACACATCAACCTGCAGGAAAAGAACCGCCTACATAGTATTGCCAAGGTGTGTTCCAAGATAATTGGACTTCCCATTTGCTCCCTGACAACTGTGTATGAGCAGCCGGTCCATGGCATGGCTCCCAAGATCCTGAAGGACCCCTAACACGCTCTCTTCCCGGCATTCGAGAGGCTGCCATCCGGTCCCAGGCTATGGTGTCCAGTCTGCATGACCCAGCGGAGAAGATCCATCTTTGTCCTCCAGGCTGTCCTCCTCCTGAACTCTGACCTCCCTGCACTCTGACCCCTAGTACCACCCACAAGATTGCCACTGGCCACTTGTCCTACACCGAGTGTACGCCTGTACTTTCTGTATATGCTGCAACTGTATTTATACTCTATTCATGTTACAATTCATCCTGTACATACTACAATATTTGCAAAGTACTTCTCATTCATTAATGTAATTATGAAACTTATTGATTGTGCACTACTACTTTTCTGGACTACTACCTGTACTGTACTACTATTTCGATCATGCACTTTACAAAGCAACTGCTGCTAACCCTGGGAGGTATAGACTTCCTCACCTCATGTTGTTGTGTTGTGTTGTGTCTCTTGGTCTCATCTTCAAGTTGTAGAGAATCTTCTCAAATGGAATGTCGAATAGAACTCCTTCAGCCAACGCAGGGAATAATTTTATTAACTGAATTTTCTGACTAATTCCTAAAAATAAGGAAATTGTCGCACATCATTACCAGCCAAGAGTCTAAAGTAAATTCTGAACCCGCCGTCCTCTCAATTGCGTTACTTACACCTTAAAAGATTAAAAATTACTAAAGAATATACTATACCTCCCAGTAGGGGATAATATAATTCTTCACCTGGTAGTACTTATAAAGATGTAGTTGAATAGTTAATCACATCAGTGATATTGGTAAGTAACCCAAAAGTTTTGATTGTGTTTATGTAAACTAATCACAACACATCACATTGACATTTGACTGACTTCATCTTTATTTATTCAAAATATAAAATTTGAATACATTTAGAATCATTGATTTACAGCAAAGGAAATGTAAGTCAATAGCAAAAAATAAATTGACCATGTCAATTTATTTATAAAATATGTTATTCAGAAGTGATCAATTTAAAAAAACTGTGTAAGAATAAATTACTTAACATGATGATTATTGAATGTTTACTCTCAGATTTGAAAATTTTGCCAGAACAAGTTTTTCAAAAATGTTTCTGACTTTGAACAAAAAATGGAAAAATTATCAACTCATGATCATGTGACTGTCTGTGACACATTTAAATGCTACATTTTTCACACAATAATAAAAATTGGCAGACTATTGATTTTCATCTAAACATTTTTGTCATCATTCTTACACACACACCCTCATAAACACACACTCATACACAAGCACACACATCACACTCACTCATGCATACACACAAACACACACATATAATTCTTCACCTGTTAGTACTTATTAAAATGTAGTTGAATAGTTAATCACATCAGTGATATCGGTAAGTAACTCAAAAGTTTTGATTGTGTCTGTGTAAACTAATGATTTCACATCACATTATAAGAATATATGTGTATATATATACATATATATGTATATATATATATACACACACACATATATACATATATATCTATATATATACATATATATCTATATATATATACATATATATGTATATATATATATATATATATATATATATATATATATATATATAATTTTTTTTATTATTCTTATAGAGGAATGTATTAGAACATGATTCTGTCCTCAGCTGTATTTGACATGAGCCCACCAGGGTACGCGTTGTTACTAGATGATGCCAAAGGACACACAAGTCACAGGCACTGAGGTCCCCCCCTATTCAAACAGAACCTCATCCCATGATGTCAGTTTCCCTTTTTCAGATGGTTGTGGAATGTGTGGTGGAGAGGTTCTCCATGTGGAAGTGCTTCATTGTACCTTTTGGTGACGGCTTGTACGACAATTTGCAGTTGAAGACCTGGCGGCAGGCGTTGCGAAACTTCTCAGACAAGAAGGCATAGAGGATGGGGTTGATGCAGGAGTTGCCATAGGACAAGCAGTGTGAAACGATGCGGAAGACGAAGGATGCATCATTCAGTGGGAAGGTGCCAAACTCTACCCACATAGCGATGATGTGATGTGGCATCCAGCAGATGGTGAAGGCAGTGACAACCAGGAGGACCGTCTGCGCCGTCTTCAGAACAGAGAGGAAATGTGTTCATTGGTGTACAGCCTTGTGGGTCAGCTGACAATGAGCAGATGATCAGTGAGCAGCAGCTCAGTTTACACCAGAGGGTCTGTGGAGGCGGAGTGAAGCTTGCTGGGTAAATATTTAGACAGTAAATCTAAGAACAGAGACATACTAATCAAACTAACAATCATTTTTAACTGTCTTTACTTCCTCCCTGACTTCCTGTGGAACATCTCATTCCTCAAGCTTAAAACAAACGACAACCGTCTGAACATGAACGATTAAAGGTAAACTGGAGGCCTTTCTAAAGGACATAAAAACATGAAAGACCCACAATTTTCTTTAACTCAATTCTGACAGAACGGAAGTTCTTGTGCTGGGCCCAAACACCTGAGGACCACCTTGATCTGATGAGACAGGTACCCTGGATGGCACCACCCTGGCCCCCAGCACCACCATAAGGAACCTAGCAGTTCTCTTTGACCAGGACCCTTTAACTCCCACATTCAACAAACCTCCAGGACGCCTTCTTCCATCTACGTAACATCGCTAAGATCAGACACATCCTGGCTCAAGAAGATGCAGAAAAACTAGTCCCTGCTTTTGTCACTTCCAGGCTGGATCACTGCACCTCCCTCCTACCAGGCTGGACTAATAAGTCCCTAAAGACTCTCCAGCTGGTCCAGAACGCTGCTGCCCACGTGTTGACTAGAACTGGTAGCAGAGACGAGGTCTCTCCTGGACTGGCTTCTCTGCACTGAATCCCTGTCAGATCCACAATAAAATTCTTCATTCTTCTCCTAAACACAAAGTCCTCAAAACTCAGGCTCCTTCATATCTGACAGAGCACCTGGTTCCCTACTACCCCACTAGAACCCTTCGCTCCCCGGATGCTGCTGGGCTCCTGCTGGTTCCTAGAGTTCTAACAGTAGAATGGAGCCAGAGCCTTCAGCTATCAGGCTCCTCTCCTGTGGAACCATCTCCCAGTTTCAGTCCAGGACCCAGACCCCCTCTCTAGGTTTAAGAGCAGACTTAAGACCTTCCTTGTTGATCAGGCTTATAGTCAGGACTGCTTAGGCTGGCCCTTAGATCTGCTGCTATAGGCTCAGACTGCTGGGGATCTCCCATGATGCACTGGGCTTCTCTCTCTGTTACTAAATTGTCTGGTGCTGCTGGAAGAGGCTGCAGACCTGCAGAGGCTCAGGCTGCCACCCTTAGTGTCAGGGTTAGTATTCGTGGTATTTATATCAGGATTCTCAGTACTACTTCAGCATTCACATCAGCTTTGTGTTTGCTAGCATGTAATTCCTCATATTCTGCTGTCATGCCAGTAACCCGTAGATATGATTAGTAGCTAGTTGTTGTTTGCCCTTGCCCTTCCCTCTTTCTTTCTCTCCACTCATCTTTCTGAGAGAAAGAGCAAGGGACAGAGAGAGAATAAGAGACAGACACAAATAGAGAAACCCTTCTGAAACACAACAGTGCGCCAAATTTGCCGTCAGAGGTGGGAATTTTCCATCTTGTCTGCGTGGAGGCGTAATTAAAGTCTTTTCTAAAAAGCCACCACTTGCATGGGCAAAAATGTGTGGCGTGACATGGAGCACAAAGTTATGCGTGATCAGCGACCTACAACATGCGTCAGAAGAATATTTAGCCCCATGATGGTCTGTAAGTTTCAAAACAGCAATATGCTGCTCTGGCTGCCAGCAGCATCGGTGTCGACATTCTCTGAGGTGAGGTGCAGGAGAACAAGTGAGCGTTATTTTTGCTTGTTTGCATCATCATTGACACCTCCACCCACCTCAAACCTAGCCTGCACATTGACGGCTTGGAATTAAATCGCAATGGAGGCAGCAATAAGTGAACCCGAAGAGGAGGATTACTGCCAGGCTAAAATTGACCCCCAGTTTGCTGCACTGAAACCGAGGACTGAGCCACAAAAAAGACGGGCAGATTAGCGAATTGCTGTCCAGTGTAAAAGCGACTAGACAGACAGAGCGAGACAGGGAGAGAGCGAGCGAGAGGAGAGAGAGGGAGAGAGAGATGTAAATGTTGGACATCCACACATGTAGGGATGAGGTGACACATATGTACTTGTAGGGTTAGGGTTATAGGGCTAACCCTAACTATAACAAGCTTATATATACACGTATATATAATGCCTATAAATACACACACACAAACTATAAAAATATATATATATATATATATATATATATATATATATATATATATATATATATATATATATATATATATATATATATATCAGGGTGGCCCGGTGGAGCAGTGGTCCTCCCTGTGGCCCCCATCAAGAAGGTTGTGGGTGGAGCCCCGGCTGCAGCACGGGGTCTTTCTGGGTGAGTCTCCATGTTCTCCCTGTTCCTGCTGGGTTCTCTCTGGTACTCCAGCTTCCTCCACAGTCCAAAGACATCAAGAGGGACCAGGTTAATCCAGACTCTAAATTGACTGTAGGCGTGGCTGGGAGAGCCAATGGTTGTCTGTCTCTATGTGTTGGCCCTGCCATGGACTGGTGACTGAACCCCGCCTCTCGCCAGAAGGCTGCTGGGATAGGCTCCAAGTCAACGAGTCAACTGCGGCCTCAGCCATGCCCACTGAAGTATAATAGACCATGGCATTTGGGGTGTCTCGCCCTCTGGCGTCTCTGGACTCTGTACAGCAGGAACAAAGCAGCTATGACAGTGACAAGCGCAGGTCTTGGAGAATAGTGTGTTGAATACAGACAAAGATACCAGGAACAAGTATGATTTGTTATCCAGGGAGCAAGCCCCTCCCCCCTGTGGCATCCTGGCTTTAGGATGAAAGATCAAATGATTCAAGATACACACTCACAAAATCACGTGACTCAAATATTTTTCTTCTTCGCTGGTATAACAGGAACTGTGATGTGTCATTACTAAATTTGAGCCAAGAATTATTTTTAGCCTCAAGTCAGTGTTCAGTGTTCTGATGAATAATTCTGAGAAGTCTGACAATGCAGGCCCTGGTCACATGATCACAGTGACAGTGGGTATGGATTTTTGTACTTCCTGTCTGAACAGGAAGCTGCAGACACATGTGAGAGGAGGCAGGTACCTTTCTTTTGGAATGCGCCGACTTCTTGGACTTGTTCTTCATCTTTTTATTAAGATGAAACAAAACCTGACAACAAATGCAACAAACACATCAGGTTATTGATTTGTAGACTGATCACATATTCAGTCATTTAAAAGTTTGTCTAAAACCTATCAACACATCAGTAAAAGATTTCTAAATATTCGTATTTATGGTATTGATTGATGGATTTCACATCTTCGAAAACTCCTATCAAACAAATCGAAACAGATGGACGCAAATTGATTACACTTGTTTTCCAGCTTTATGCTGATGCGGCGGTCACATGACTACTGGCCTTCGCATCACTCCTGTCTCTTTTGAACAAGTAAGAATCTGGTGTTGCTGAGTTGCTGTAAAAGCAGAAATGAAGGTTGGCACCCCCCCCCCCCCACACACACACACGCGTGTGTGCGCGCGCGCGCACTTTAGCATCTTCAGAGAAAAACAGACGCAATCGCACTCGAACAAGAAATCACTACTTCACTACTTTGAAAGTCCAGAGCGGAACTGTCTTTCCCGCGTGATCGAGTTTCACGTGCAGGTTTTATGGCACCGGGACTTAGTCTAATTCTCGCCCTTTGGCCCTGCGAAGCTGCGAGTCTGTGTTTCCACCAGTGGCTCCGAGCAGGAGGGTGAGCGGACCTTGGTGTAGCAGCAGCTGATGAGCAGCAGCGGCAGCACGTATCCGACCAGCAGGATGGTCACCTTGTAGGCGTGTCTGGAGGC
>NC_141321.1:36208926-36248926 GCF_037954235.1 Aulostomus chinensis
ATCTATCTATCTCTCTATCTATCTATCTATCATCTATCTATCATCTATCTATCTATCTATTTATCTATCTATCATCTATCTATCTATCATCCATCTATCTATCATCTATCTATCATCTATCTATCTATCTCTCTATCTGTCTATCATCTATCATCTATCTATCATCTATCTATCTATCTATCTATCATCTATCTATCATCTATCTATCTATCATCTATCTATCTATCATCTATCTATCTATCATCTATCTATCTCTCTATCTGTCTATCATCTATCATCTATCTATCATCTATCTATCTCTCTATCTATTTATCTATCTATCTATCTATCTATCTATCTATCTATCTATCTATCATCTATCTATCTATCATCTATCTATCTATCTCTCTATCTGTCTATTATCTATCTATCATCTATCTATCTCTCTATCTATCTATCTATCATCTATCTATCATCTATCTATCTATCTATCTATCTATCTATCTATCTATCTATCATCTATCTATCTATCATCTATCTATCTATCATCTATCTATCTCTCTATCTGTCTATCATCTATCATCTATCTATCATCTATCTATCTCTCTATCTATCTATCTATCTATCATCTATCTATCTCTCTATCTATTTATCTATCTATCATCTATCTATCTATCTATCTATCTATCTATCTATCTATCTATCTCTCTATCTGTCTATCATCTATCATCTATCTATCTCTCTATCTATCTATCTATCTATCTATCTATCTATCTATCTATCTATCAATCCATCTATCTATCTGTCATCCATCTGTCTGAGATCCTCAGTTTTTCCAGCTCTCAGGCAGTTGACTGCTGTCTATCAGTGTGTGAACACAAACACACTCTCAAGCTGCTGCTGACAGGACCAACATGATCACATGATCAATAGTTTTACAGTGTGGTTTCACAGAAACATACTTAATAGTTTTATTAGTTGTATCAAACATGATTGAATGATACACAAAATGATTGGTGAATGATTTGTAAAATTAGGATTGAAATACTAGTTTAATGGAAACTTCATAAATAGATTAGTTTCATGGAGACATGATTGATATCTTAGCTTTTTTTAGAATCATTATTCATAGATTAGTTAGATAGAAACGTGATGAATGGACTATTATTATAGAATCATGACTTAAAGGTGTTTTTTATGGAAACAATGGATTAGTTTCATAGAAATGTGAATGATAAATTAGTTTTATAGAATCATAATTGATGGATTAGTTTCATAGAAACAGGATTGATTAGTTTTTCAGGAACACAGTGTCTGATAGATATTTAATGAACATTATTTCAATAAAAAGTAGGTGGTCTGAAACTTGCTGCTGAGCTTCTGACATGTGGAAGTTTCAGCCAATCAGAGAGCTTAGGGGTTGGGGCGTATGAGCCGTGAGAACGCTGCCGCTGCTTCAGGCGTGATAGCCAGCTGACAGTGGGGCTGAACAAACCAGTGATTGCTGTGATTGGCTGAGGCCTGGCAGGGTTCAGGGATAAAAAGGCAACACTGGCCCTCAGCATCATCATCGTCACTATGGCCTTCCTCTGGATCGTGTCCTGCCTCGCCCTCATCAGTGCCGCCTATGGTGAGACGCCGTCAGAACGTAATACTGTTTAATTTAAAATCATCATGACTGCTGTGGTCTCTTCACTGTAGCTCCTTCAAGTTCTAGGAAAACAGGTTCTCTCTATATCTTGAATCAAGATGAAAGAAAATCACCTCTTAAAATGAGAGATTTGGATTTGGTGCTCTGTTGGATTCCGACTGCCTAATCAACTCTGCTGGAATCCACATGTGAATTCTTTTCCATGAGGCTCCTTCTTATGATCTGGATTGTTTGAGAGAAATGTTTAGAACCCAAAGGAAATGTGGAATATTCCTTTAAATGGATGGTGTTATTGGTTGTCCTCCCAGGTTGTGGTACACCCGCCATCCCCCCCCAGGTGAGCGGCTATGCCCGCATTGTCAATGGTGAGGAGGCGGTGCCTCATTCCTGGCCCTGGCAGGTGTCACTGCAGGTGAGTTAGCTGACCTCCAATAATGACCTTCTTCTTCTCCTACACTCTTGTCCTTCTGCTCAGTGACCTCATGTTTGTCTCTTAGCAATCAAACGGCTTCCATTTCTGTGGAGGATCTCTCATCAATGAAAACTGGGTGGTGACGGCGGCTCACTGCAACGTCAGGTCAGTACATCCAAGATGGATGATTCCGATAACTCATTCAAGGAACTCCTTCCTGCAATGAAAATCGCCGTGATGATGATTTCAGAGTCAGTCTGGAAATTATATTCAACAGCTGAAGTAGTATTCCAACTGGTTCCCTGAGTATATTAATCGTAAAAACACCTCCCAGATACATAGTTTCATATTCCAACTTTACTTTCAGGTGCTGTAACAAAGCCTAGAATCTGAACCCTTCTGACTTGTAAACTGACACTGACTTGACTTTAAACACAAAAATGTGAAATTTACAAGATAAAGAAAAAATGATAAATGTTTAAAAAATACATTCATAATTGAATAATTTCATGTACAGGTTTCCTGATAGTAATGTTCTTTTCATGTTACTTTAGAATATCAAGGACAGTTTTCAATATCTACATCTATATCTACATCTATATAGATCTATATCTACATATATAATTTATAAGTGTATATCAGAGAGTCAGATGACTGATACTGAGATGTTTTTTTTTCTTTTTGAATTCTTAATATCTCTTGATGGTAGTGAGATCATTTGAGGAAGATGGTGAGAAGCTACACCTTTTACAGTATCGTTTCATGACACATGTTCTGAGAAATCAGGAAAGGGTTTGTGGTACTGGCTTTCTCCTCCAAAAACCTACAACTACCAGGAGGCACTGAGCTCCAGGGTCCCTCCATTGTTGTCATGTTGATTGAGCTGCTGCCTGTCATGACATCATGGCAGACAAGCAAGCTGCTATGCAATCTTTAGATGGAATGACATCACATTTCCTGTTTCCTGTCAGGACCTACCACCGTGTGATTGCTGGCGAACACAATAAGGGCTATGGCTCTAACGAGGATGTCCAGGTGTTGAAGCCTGCCAAGGTGAGAAATGCATTTGCCAATCAGATTTCAGGACACACCACATGTCCTCACTAATAACTTCCCCTGGCCCTCTCCCCAGGTGTTTACTCACCCCGGTTGGAACCCCCGCACCATCAACAATGACATCACCCTCATCAAGCTGGCGACACCAGCCCGCCTGGGGACCAATGTGTCCCCGGTATGCCTGGCTGAACCTACTGATGTCTTCGCTGCTGGCATGACCTGTGTCACCTCTGGCTGGGGTCTGACCCGCTACAACGGTAAGGAGTTGCTCTGCCAAAACCACATCATACAAAGAGCAGCCACCACACAGACAGCAAAGCTCCGAGGCAAGCATTTTGAGAGTTTGATGGATAGTGTGACAAAGTTATATGTCTCCCACAGCTCCCAGTACTCCCAACATGCTGCAGCAGGCAGCCTTGCCCCTGCTGTCTAACCAGGAGTGCAAGAGACACTGGGGCAGCAACATCTCTGATGTGATGATATGTGCGGGAGGAGATGGAGCCACTTCATGCATGGTGAGGCATCACACACCAACCTGTCACCCGTCAACAGATTTTAACCTACATCTTAATCTTAATCCTTCTTTCTGATTTTGATTTAAAAATGTATGATGCATTTGACTAGAGTGAATAATCACTGTTTTTTTTGCATTCATAAACGGCACATTAACCCTTCAATATTCATTGTTTCCTGATGTTGTGTTTCAGGGTGACTCTGGTGGTCCTCTTGTCTGTGAGAAGGCCAATGCCTGGACTCTGGTGGGAATAGTTTCCTGGGGAAGCAGCCGCTGTTCCACATCCACTCCTGCTGTCTATGCCCGTGTCACTGAACTCCGCGGCTGGGTCGACCAGATCCTTACTGCTAACTAAAGTGTCCGATTTTGAGGTGCTGCTGGTACCCTGTTGATGCCACAACACTGACTGAACTGGCATTTTGTGTGGATGACAATAAAATCTTTGGAACATCAGTGATTATTTGTCTCCTTGTAACTACGCACATCATGACACAGCATAGATAAAGTGAACATGTACAGAACATAGAACACAGAATATTTCCAGCACACATATCTTTGCGTATTGAGTTGGGGAAAGTTCCCTGGAATTTGACAATTTCCGCACCATGATGACGGGATAGTGCATGAGTTCACAATTTGCAAAAACATGTGGTGTGTGCATGGCAAGAATCGAAGCCATTTTACTGAAATAAACACATATTATGCTTATGATGAAAAATATGATTATTTTGAATAAACATGCATAAATATTAAAAACACAATAACACATCTATTTACAAGAACACACAGCTATATACATATGTCAAATGGGATTTAACCCTCGTTATAACCCTGAGAACTCTTCTCTGCCAAGTGCATCTTTCCAGGCTCCGACACTGACGTGTAGCAGTCACTTCCTCCAAGTCAGCCACTTGTCTGCTGGATCCCATCCCAACAAGCCTCCTTAAGGATGCCTTCCCTCTAGTCAACACTTCTATATTAAACCAAATTAATCTTTCCTTAGTCACAGGTTATGAGCCACAGGCCTTTAAGGTGGCTGTCATCAACCCTTTACTTAAAAACCTTCTCTTGACCCAGATGTGTTAGCCAATTGTAGGCCGATATCCAACCTCCCTACATCTCCAAGATCCTTGAGAAGGTTGTCCTGGAGCAGCTACATGAACATCTGCACAGCAACGAGCTCTTTGAAGCCTTCCAGTCTGGATTCAGGGACACCATAGCACTGAACCAGCACTGGTCAGAGTCTCTAATGATCTTCTTACAGCTTCAGACAGAGGTCTTGTCTCTGTCCTTTTGGACCTCAGTGCTGCATTTGACACCATCGACCACAGCATCCTGCTACAGAGACTAGACCATGAAACTGGGATTAAGGACCTGCCCTAAAATGGTTTAAGTCCTACTTATCTGACAGGTTTCAGTTTGTTCATGTTAATAATGACCATTCAGAGTACAGCAGAGTCACATATGGTGGACCACAGGGTTCAGTTTTAGGACCGATTCTCTTCCCTCTTTACATGCTCCCATTAGGTGACATAATCCAGAAGCACTCGATCAACTTCCACTGTTATGAGGACGACACACAACTCTACTGGTCGATGGAGCCAGACGACACAAGCCAGCTTACTAATCTGCAAGACTGCCTGAAAGACATTAAATCCTGGATGTCCTCTAACTTCTTACTGCAAAATTCAGATCAAACTGAGGTCATCATGTTTGGACCTAAACCCCTCAGGGACACCTCTCCAACCAGATCACTACTCTAGATGGCATCACCCTGACCCAGAGGACAACTGCAAGGAACCTTGGGGTCATTTTTGACCAGGACCTTTCCTTCAGCTCCCACATAAATCATGTGACCAGGACCGCCTTCTTCCACCTGCAGTATCGCTAAGATTAGGAATATCCTTTCCCAGAGTGATGCTGAGAAACTGGTGCATGCATTTATCACTTCTAGGCTGGACCACTGCATCTCTCTCCTGTCAGGATGTCCCAACAACTCTCTAAAGAGTCTCCAGCTGGTCCAGAACGCTGCAGCCAGGGTTCTGACAGGAGTTAGAAGAGAGAACACATCTCTCCACTTTAGCTTCTCTCCTTCCTGTAGGATCTAGAATCCACTTCAAAATCCTTCTGCTGACTCATCAGGCTCTCAGTGATGAAGCTCCATCCTGTCTGAAAGAGCTCATTAGTCCCTACTGTCCCACCAGAGCACTCCGCTCCCAGAATGCAGGTCTGTTAGTGACTCCCAGTATCTCTAAAACCAGACTGGGAGGTAGAGCCTTCAGGTACCGGTTCCTCTACTGTGGAACCAGCATCTCTCCATGAGACAGAGAGGCAGACACTTTAACTACGTTTAAGTCCAGGCTTACGACCTTCCTTTATGACAGAGCCTTCAGTCAGGACTGGTTCAGGTAGCTCTGAACCATTGATAGCTATGCTGCTACAGCCTGAGACTGCTGGGGGACACATCAGGTTACATGGAGCCCTCCCCTCCTCTCCTCTCCTCCCCTCCTCTCCTCCTTGGTGTCTCTCAGTCTCTCTGTGTTTCCACAGATCCACCAGAGCTCCATCTCTCTGCCCCAACCGCCGCCTGCATCGCCCCCTCCCCACTTTTATTCCCTACTGTTACACCGGCCTGCGCTCCCCTTCCATGAACCAGTCTACCATCCAGTCCCCCATCAAGCTGGCTTGCTCTCCCTGCCTCCCCTCCCATGAACCAGTCTACCATCCAGTCCCCCATCAAGCTGGCTTGCTCTCCCTGCCTCCCCTCCCATGAACCAGTCTACCATCCAGTCCCCCATCAAGCTGGCTTGCTCTCCCTGCCTCCCCTCCCATGAACCAGTCTACCATCCAGTCCCCCATCAAGCTGGCTTGCTCTCCCTGCCTCCCCTCCCATGAACCAGTCTACCATCCAGTCCCCCATCAAGCTGTCTTGCTCTCCCTGCCTCCCCTTCCAGAAGCTTCCTTCTTCAACTGTTATTAACATTTCCGTGTTTCTCACATTCTGTGTTATAAACTCTTTTCTTCTCTGTACCAACATCTCCTGCACGTCTGTCCCTCCTGGTGAGGGATCCTCCTCCCCTCCTCACCCTGAGGTTTCTCCCATTTTTCCCTGTTAAAAGGGTTTTCTATGGAGTTTCTCCTTAGTTGATGTGAGGCTCTGAGGGCAGAGGATGTTGTTATGATGCTATGAAGTCTGGAGACAAACTGGTTGGGAAAACAGGCTACAAAGAAAACTGCCTTGCCTTGCTGAGTAACCTGACCTGAACCTGAACCGATCTGCACGTGCGCATTTACAGTCGACTCTGTGAGCAAAACGCATGTGCCTATGTTCTTCTGTTTACTTGGAGAAAGTTTGGAGAAGGATTTGAGAAGGAAAATTTTCCTATCATTCAGAAAAGGAAGCACTGTCATGCTTCTACTAGACACCCTGTAGGAATTTGCAGTGATCAAAACTGGATTATGGACTTAATTTGTCATGGAGAAAACATGATAACCTAAGAATCAGTGAGATATGTTGTTCTTCTCTATAATGTGCTTGAAAATTATAAGTGAAATAATGGTGTAAACAAACATGGTAACTTATTATTTTGCAGTCTTTTATCAGTCTAGTTATGAAAAGTTACATTCGATCCACAAGTATATGCCTCATATCATTGTAAAGCTCAGTTTCTAACCTTTCATGTGATGTGTGCCATATCTGTCAGATGAAGGATTCACAAGTTATTTAGATGAGTGTAAAAGGAGTGCACATCAATGCACAGATTTGCAAAATTGTATTTATGATTAAATTCAGTTAAATTTAAAAATTATTCTGTAACAAATAGTTGAACACAAAAATAAGTGATAAGTACCACTGTAAAGGTGCAGCTATGCAGGTTTCATGAGATATGTGTGTGATATCCGAATGCTAAGAATGTGTGTCACGCACGTTATGTGAATGGGTCCCTAAGGGTCAAAGACTCTTAACCCCTTGCAGGTGCCTGCCTCTTAGATGTGGTATATGTGTCACTGTTATGTGGTTGCATTACACAGCACTTTAAAAATAAAATTAATCACGATAAGATAAGATAAGATAAGATATACTTTTATTCCCCCCATGGGGAAATTTTCCCTGATGATTCCGAAATCAAACAGGTGCAAAAAGGCAGTGACAGTTCACAGAAGCAAATATGGAAAAAAGTATACAGATGATGTATAAAATACACATATTATATGTATATATAATATATTATAATATGGGATAAAATAATTCATGTGTCTGTGGTTCTCCTTGGGGGGCTGACATAGTACCTTATAGAGGTCATGAAAAAGACTTGCTGACTCAGCATTCTACTGCTCTGTCCAGCTTTCTAGACCATCTGTGTTTTCAAGGGAGAGCTCAGATGTGACAGCTGATGATCTTGCAGCAGTGACAATGGTGGCTGGTATCAAGCCAGCACATTAAAAAAAATGTGAAAAGACTTTTAATGAACAAATGACCAAGACTTCTGCTGACTTATAAGGCTCTCAATGATGAAGCTCCATCCTATTTGAAAGAGTTCATTAGTCCCTACTATCCGACCAGAGCACTCCGCTCCCAGAATGCAGGTCTGTTAGTGATTCCCATTATCAATAAAAACAGACTGGGAGGTAGAGCCTTCAGGTACCGGTTCCTCTACTGTGGAACCAGCATCTCTCCATGGGTCAGAGAGGCAGACACTTTAACTACGTTTAAGTCCAGGCTTAAGACCTTCCTCTATGACAGAGCCTTCAGTCAGGACTGGTTCAGGTAGCTCTGAACCATTGATAGCTATGCTGCTACAGGCTGAGACTGCTGGGGGACACATCAGGTTACATGGAGCCCTTCCCCCCTCTCCTCCTCTCCCCTCCCCTCCTCTCCTCCCTGCACATTTTTGGAACTGTCACTACCACTACTTGTTGCACTTTGTAGTTTGGCCTTGGTGTCTCGCAGTCTCTCTGTGTTTCCACAGATCCACCAGAGCCCCAACCGCCGCCTGCATCGCCCCCCCCCCCTCTTATTCCCTACTGTTACACTGGCCTGCACTCCCCTTCCATGAACCAGTCTACCATCCAGTCCCCCATCAAGCTGGCTTGCTCTCCCTGCCTCCCCTTCCATGAACCAGTCTGCCATCCAGTCCCCCATCAAGCTGGCTTGCTCTCCCTGCCTCCCCTACCAGAAGCTTCCTTCTTCTACTGTTATTAACATTTCCATGTTTCCTCCATTCTGTGTTATAAACTGTTTTCTTGTCTGTACCAACATCTCCTGCACGTCTGTCCGTCCTGGGTGAGGGATCCTCCTCCCCTCCTCACCCTGAGGTTTCTCCCATTTTTCCCTGTTAAAGGTTTTCTATGGAGTTTTTCCTCAGTCGATGTGAGGGTCTAAGGGCAGAGGATGTTGTTATGATGCCATGTGAAGCCCTTTGAGACAAACTGTTTGTGAAAACGGGCTCTACAAATAAAATTGCCTTGCCTTGCCTTGCCTGACTACATGCGATTGTCTTTGAGACAATAAAAGAAGTGAATGTCTGCAACAAATGGATCAACTGCTGTCTACATGTAATGACTGAATACATGTTTTTTTTTTTAATCAAAGTTGAGGTTAGAGTCAAACATGGTTCCACAGTATTTATATGTCTCTAAAAGTAATAAAAAAAATCTCTATGAAAACCAATCATATCAGTTATTAACTCCTTACTTTTTGTCACATTCAGGTCCAGGTAGTTGTCATCACATCGCTGTACAAATGATGCTAAGTTGAAGCCATGACTAGATTGAGCCCCCTGAAGAAGTGACAGAAAAGAAGAATCAACAGAAAAGGGTTAACCCTATGGACAATAGACAACATGCAGTTGGAACAGTTTGAACACGTTTCTGGATTCTGATCACCAGATGTGTTTCTGCTCAGTCAGGTGGAAAATCAGCTCCACCTGTCCAAATTCCCAATGTCCTCTGATAACATGTCCTGCCTTGCCACATCCCCTCTTGTCCTGTCCTATCACATTGCTTCACAGCTGTATAAAAGCCCCTCATGCAGACTGAGCAGTCATGATTGAGCCATGGCTTTCCTGTGGATCCTCTCCTGCCTCGCCTTTGCAAGCGCAGCTTACGGTGAGAAAAATTGATTGGCTGTGAGCTGTCAGACAATGATGTTTGATAATAGATTCTGCTGCTGAAGATCAACAATGAACCTACACAATAGTTTGTGAATGATGATGATGATTGTGATGATGTTGTCATCAGGTTGCGGTATTCCCTCCATCCCCCCCGTCATCACCGGTTACTCTCGTATTGTGAATGGCGAGGAGGCAGTGCCTCACTCCTGGCCCTGGCAGGTGTCCCTGCAGGTACACACACACACACACACACACACACACACACACACACACACACACACACACACACACACACACACACACACAAATACTTTGGACACACATTAAATATGTTGTCTTACTGGCATTTATCAGGATTATACTGGTTTCCACTTTTGTGGTGGCTCTCTCATCAACGAGAACTGGGTGGTGACGGCGGCTCACTGCAATGTCAGGTGATAAACCCTTCAAAGAGTCCTGTCAGTCACCACACTGGTGTTGTCTTAGGTGTGATTCAGATCACACAAAATTTTCTTTACCCTCAGGACGTCCCACCGTGTTATTCTTGGAGAACATGACCGTTCCTCAACCTCTGAAGACATCCAAGTTATGAAGATCGGCAAGGTGAGCTGATGAGCAGCACCATTTCCTTTCTCTCAATGATTACGTGCATGTTCACTTGTTAATTTCCATTAATGTCCTGTTAGGTGTTCAAACACCCCCGTTACAACGGCTTTACCATCAATAATGACATCTTGCTGATCAAGCTGGCTAGTCCTGCCCAGATGAACATGCGTGTTTCCCCCGTGTGTGTGGCTGAAACTGGAGACAACTTCCCTGGAGGCATGAAATGTGTGACTACTGGCTGGGGCCTGACCCGCCACAATGGTGAGAACATTCACTACAACATTTAGGTCTTAAAGAAATACTATATTTTAACAATCCTAAAATAATAATGTGTAATAATTGTGTTCCTGAGCAAAATTAGGCTGCTTGTTTAATTGCTGGAGTTATCTCTGTCTTCGTCAGCATCAGTACGGTATTGTTACACAATTGTTCATGTCTGGGGTTGAGAAGCCAGATGAGGGCGTCTCCTAGTCACTGCACTAGTGCCTCCTCTTGTTGCTTCAGGCAGGAATAACATGGTCCTTCCACACCACATCTTCTTAGTGAAGCCTCTCACTCAGAAAAAAATGCAGGTGATGACCTCATATGTGATGGGGAGAAGCAGGTGGTCATCCATGGTGGTCCTCAGGGTGGCAGAGGGGGTGATCAATCAGCATGACAGTGTAATATGTCAATACAGAAGGTTTCTTAAGAAACAACATCATTAACAAATGGGTCCATGGCTTCTTAGGAGCCAACTGTGGGGTGCAGAATATATTAATGTTTGACAATTTAACCACTTGGGGCAGTGTTCAGTATGCTGCTGTAACGATGTAAATTTCCCCACTGTGGGACGATTAAAGGTTTATCTTATCTTACCTTATCTTATTTAACATGTCTGATCATGACTGTGGTGTTGCAGCTCCTGACACCCCTGCGCTGCTGCAGCAGGCAGCCCTACCCCTGCTGACCAATGAGCAGTGTCGTCGTTTCTGGGGCAACAAGATCAGCAACTTGATGATCTGTGCTGGTGCCTCTGGAGCCTCCTCCTGCATGGTGGGTCATAACGACACTAATTGAAGTCAACCCATGACACAAAAAGTTAACATATCAAAAAAATCAATCTAGATACAATTGATCGATATATTAATCAATCAGTGTAAAAATGAATATATTAATACATATATATGAACAATGGTAGTGTAATAATATCGAGTACACAACTCGTTTGCATCCATATTTTACTTCATACTGTAAACTAAATAACTAAATATCCTCTACCATGCATTGCCCAACCCCAACTCCTTTAAAAGAAATCATAGAATTGTAGAATAAATATACAGTCTTAACTGGTACATTTATTACAAAATTATAATAATTATTTGTTAGTTTGCTGTTAATTTATTGTGCATTTTATTATTTTCAAGGGTGACTCTGGTGGACCCTTGGTCTGTCAGAAGAGTGGAGCCTGGACTCTGGTTGGTATTGTGTCCTGGGGCAGTGGAACCTGCACACCCACAATGCCAGGCGTGTACGCTCGTGTCACTGAGCTTCGTGCTTGGATGGACCAGACTATCGCTGCCAATTAAGAAGTTACCACTTTATCAATGATGTTCAATAAAGATGAGAATCTGAAATGTATCTGTCATTGTAGTTTGCTTACATTGACCTTTTAAACTGAGTTTAATCACATTATGAATTGCCATTTTTCAATACTTGTGTGTAAACACTTGTTAAAGTTATCTGAACATCAGCCAAAAATATCTTCATTTAGAACAATTCTAGTCCAAGCAAGGTTCCACAGCTTGCTCAGAGTCAACTCTGATTTTAGACCATGAAAAAGTTAAAAAAAGCACTGACTTGTAGTGACGTGAGGTTTATGGTGAGAATTTAAATGTTGCTGAACGGAATCAAATCATGGACCACAGTGATACCTTCACATGTTGTGTCCTTTTAAAATTACAGACAGACAACATTTGGCATTTGAAAATATATTATTTTATTCCAACATGTCAGAACATCTGGATCCATGGTAAGGCTTTCTGCAGTTGTCACATCTGCAGACAGTGGCACTCTGTCAGGTGCGTCTGGGTGGGCAAGCATGACCCACACGACGGCAATAACAGATGGCATTGAAGAAGCGGCAGTAGCAGGTGTCACAGGGGTCACAGCAGGGTAGTGGGAAACCTAGACATGACTGCTGATGAGGGATGCAACGGCGAGGTGAACGCATGGCTCGCCCTTGCAGCTGCAAGGCTGCAGATGAGTCCTGAGAGACAGGAAGAAAGCATTTAGTCAGCAGTTTCTAACCACTTATTTCAATCTGGCACTGCATAATTATATCCTGACTATAATGCTGATCGTCTATCCTCAGTGCAGCTGCCTGCTCCACGGGCAGTATTTCAGTAGCACTGTGTTTTACCCACCCAGTTTTGTCAACTTGCTGTTTTTCTTTATATTTTGTTATATCTTGGTTTATGTGTTTGTATGATGTGTGTGTAGATTGAGGTTACAGTGTGTCTTTTTATGATTGTTTATGCAATGAGATGTGTCCGTGTGGTTTCTTTCTGAAAATTGTCTAGATTCAGTATGCGAGTCATGTGCTCAATCTGCTTTGTTCAGCTTGATGCTCCCTCTGTACAGAGTAAAGCAGAGCGCAAAGAATGTCCTGAACATTCCTGAAATGCACCATGGTGGTTCTGATGGAAACCTACATTTTGTCTTGAATGATTATGATTAACCCTGGCTGCCACAGTAGTGGCATGGTACCTGGGCAACATGACATCACCCTGTTTGCATACCAACCTCATCGTAGGACCCGGCATCCATCAGGAAGTGATCCTCTGCAGAGCCAACAGGTAGGAAGGCAGGGTCATGCACAGGATCAAGAGTGTGGCTTCTCTCTGGATGATGGAAAACAGATGATGACACTAACAAACATTATGAGTGAATGGTGTGGGTGGGATGTGGCATCTGATGAGGACTGATGGAGAGAGTTCCTTAGTTCCTTAGTCTGCATGAGAGAGAGCTAAGCCATTGTGTTTGCACACTGCCATGTTTAATCATGTCATCAAAACCAGGCCATCCCTCCTTTTGCAAACAGCCACATACTGAGATGCTGGTTCGAGCTCTATGATTGGACAAGTGTTACTGATGTCACTGACCAATGTCAGATAGGAATGAAGGAGCAGTGTGGTGGGCAGCTGCTGGGTTGTTGTCCAGCCGGAGGTTCTCATGAAGTACAGCAGATGAGAAGCTGAGCAGAGAGATGGACAAGAGGCTGAGGAGAAGAGAACCAAACATCCTGCCACCATCAACACCAGGGTAAGAAGATGATGAAGTTGAATACCCACAATCCTCTGAGTCTGAAATCAGGAAAATGATCAGCAGAGTAATGAGGGACTCTGAAACCATTTAGTTTTGTCAATCAATATTTTAATATACTTTAAATAACTTTAATGAAACCAACCCTAACAGATCATGCTTTTCATTCAATAATAATTTTCACAAGTTCCTGTTTGTAAAACCAGTAGTGCAGCCATTTATAACAGTGCAAAAATCATAATCATCGCAGAAAAAAACGTATTCGTTCTTTTGCTAGAAAATGACACAGCTGTTCTACCTCTGTAACACCTAGTGAATCATAATTTATTGATGAGGTTCTGAGACTTTTTGATTAAAAAAACCCCATCTGTTTGGCTGGTATGTTATATTTATAGCAAGCATTTGATAGAATTCTTCACTTAATGCTTTCACAATTCTACTTTTACTTTTGCTACTACTACTACTACGACAAATAATAATAAAAATTAGAATAACAATAATGCAATCAATACAAAATATGTAGACTAACTGGATATGGAACAAGAAATTATCCAAATGTATCCTTGAAAATAAAGAATTTATGAAATATATTCCAAAATACTTTTCAGTGAAAATTGTTAAAATTGTTAAAACATTTGTCCCACTTAGTAAAACATGTTTTTCCCTCCAGTCTATATTCTTGTTGTATTGCACGATGCTGTGGACAAAAGCATCTCCCAAATGAAATTGTACAATTGTAGAGTTATTCATGTAATAATTTATTTATCAATCAATACTTTATATTACTCATACTATTTTCAGTTTTATGAATATCAACATTTTTATCAACTGTGTTCATAAGATTGTTGATATTATTACTGTTACTAACATGAGAATGACTGTTTTTATCACTGTTTACTCTCTCCCTGCTATCTACAAGTATTCCTGGCAATCCAAGTTGTTACTGTCATGCAGTAAAAGGCGCTTGTGGGCACCTTGGGACTGGATAGAAGAAATATCATGAGCTTTAGACCCAAGATCTTATCATTACAAAGACATGTTGTTTCATCTTGCTCTTCTCATCTGCTGCAGTGCGATGTTTCCAAATTTGCAAACCAATCCTCATTCAGTGTTGAAAAAAGTACTGGAACTTTCAAGGAAAGTTTTATATCCTCGAAAATAGAGGGTTTGTGCTTTGTTTCGTAATAGGTTTTGTGATAGTCATTGCACAAAATATTCTGTGTTCTCAAAAGTTGAGTGACAATTGTCCACTTTCAAAAAATGGTGTAAAGAAATTATTCATATTTTTTAATCAATTACTCTATTAATATTACCATAAAAGTTTCCATTCATTTTATACAGTTAAAGTTGAATAATGTCATGTGAAATCAGAAGGGAAAGTGAGAGACTCACCTGTCTTTCGCTGTGACACTGTAGTCTCCCGCTCTCTGACACCACCACAGGCCATTTATATGCCATGGAGGGGAAGGTCACATGACAGGGAAAAAGGCTCTCATAGTCTCCTCATCACCACCATGACTATCTACTTAAATGTGTGTGTGTGTGTGTGTGTGTGTGGGTGGGAGACTGTCTGCTGTGAACCTCAAGTTCTTCAAATGCCCCTCTGGTTTGCTGTTTTGCTTTGAATGAGACAATAAGTGGAAGTCTTATGGCCTTTTTCTCTGTGAAGGTAAATATGTCAACCCTAATTTTTAACAAAGTTTAGTGGAATTTATTGTCACAAAGGGAAACTTTTTGGGTTAGGTGGAGTACTTCTGTTGTCATGATTACGATAACAATGGTGCGCATGACCAAAATATGTAGAGTCTACAAGAGCGCCAAGTAAAATAATGAGAGCGAGGACAACAACACAACAGTTTCTTATTTAAGAGTGAAGCTGAAATGAACCCTTCACCTTCCTCGTCCTCTATGCTTATCACTTTTCCTCCAACTGGGGAGTAAGACCTGATGAGAACAAGTGTTACAGGCAGTTTCACCTTGATCCCCCAGCCAGGTGACAGTGGACACGTGGGTATTAGCCACTTGAAAAACATGCTTGTCAAAGACATCAAGGCATCCATGAGGTTGTCACATTCTATTCAGTCAGTTTTATCCACACTGCACCAAATGAATAAAAACTGTCGTTAAATTCTGTATTTTTAAATTCAAAGGGGTTCCAACAGGGTTTGATGCTCTTAGACAATTAGTTCAGGAGTTGACAACAAGACTTTATATAGGTCTACATTCTCAAAACAAGGTCTGAGAGCCCCAGATTCCTTGGGGGCCCCAAAAAGTCTTCATGTATTGCTGGGTTGTTTTTTTTTTGCCTCAGGGGTGCCTTTAAGTTTCCAGCTGACTTTTTATCTCACACATCATTTTTAATAATTATTTTGACCTTTGACGTACTAAAAAAAAGAAAAGGAAAAATCCAAGTAAATTTTAGAGCCCATCAAACATTTGAGCACAAGGAACTACAAGCTGGTTGTGGTCTAGGTCTGCAACACTTAAACTATGGTTTCCACTATGTTCTTAAAGACTATAAAATGACCATCAGCCAGTTGAGGAAAAGGAGGAAAATGAATTAGTTCTAGATCAATAAAATCCCTCACTTGTAAAATATGTACAGTGTTTTGAGTATAGCCCAATGTTGTGGATTTTCACTTGCTTTCTTCTTTGTGTCACATATTCTTTGATAAGAGATTCAGATTCAGAAAACTTGATTTATCCCTGTGGAAGGTAATTAAGGGAGCAGAGAGTGGTACAGTTGGTTACACAACAACAACACAGCGAGACACATTGGGTAAAGAAGTACAAGCAAGCCTATAACTCCCAGGGTTAGGAGCAGTTGCCTTGTAAAGTGCATGATAGAAGTGAAGTGCATGTTTACTTCTGTGGGATGTTCATTAGGTGGCACTCCCCTGATGTTTTTGCATTTAGGTAGGTCTTTTTATTGGAGAACATTGGATCTGCCGCTTTATCATGTTATCATCATTAATCTGCTGCTACATTAATCTCCTCTTCTTCCTCAACCACTGTCTACAGACATGGCGCTGATTCTCTGAACTGTGACCGGCTGATGATCTCACCTCTGCACTTAACTAGAAATCAAATCAGAGCTGCGGGTGGTGAATGAATGCTTTGAGGTCAAAATCCATCAACAGAAAATTAGTTTTTGAAAAAACAAAGATGTTTTGTCCTAATGAGTCTGAACAACAGCACTCAAACATTTCCTGTTTCAGATTGCTGTTTCCTCGGTTACAGCACAGGGTAAGTTTAGCACTGCAGCAGTAGAGGGCAGCATGGAGTATCCTCTGACTGTACTCAAATATTTTACATTTATAATAATCTTTTGATTTAAACTTGATTATTTGTGATATTTGCATGGATTAAGATTACTCAGTAAGTTCTATTTTCTGAGAGAAGATGTGCCTATGTTGCACTGTAAAAAATGTCCATGAAATAAACAGTAAAATACTGTAAAATCATGACATCAAAAAATGTAAACAAAATAACAGTGAAGCAGTGTTTAATTAGCAACAATTTGCTGTAAGAGGTTACTTCTTTTTTGAGTTTGTATTAGTCTAATTCTTTAGTTAAGTTATTTCTTCTTTAGTTCAATTCCCCTTATGTGATTTAATATAGATTTATTTATCTTATTTATATCCTTTTTGGACTTCATTTAAATCTTTTTTTTTAAACTTTAACCAATTATTTACTACTCCTTCTTGTCCCAATCCCTCTTACTTCCTTTCTTTCCTTATACTCCTTCTTTTCTCCTTTCTTTCCCTTGCCCTTACTTTTTCTTCTCTGCCTTCTGGGTCTACTGCTCCTACACCTTCCTTTCCCTCCACACTTATGTTTCCGTTTAGGTCCTTATTTGGCTTTTTATACACCCTTTACTTTGACTTTGTTTATCATTTGGCTGTAGTTTCTTTGGGTTGTTTTAATTTAGGTTAACACCGTGGGTAGTTAGGGTTAGGGTTAGGATACAGTGGGCATAAATTTAGATGAAAGAAGTAGGGCTGGGATAAATTAGAGTAAACAATAGAGGGTTAGGTTTAGGAATGGGGCCAGGGTTAGGCTAGATTTCAAATTGGTTAGGGTTAGGCAAGATCCCAAATTGGTTAGGGTTAGGCAAGAGGGTTAGGGTTAAGGTTAGGGTTAGGTTTTAGGGTTAGGGTTTAGGGTTTTGGGTTAGGGTTTAGGGTTTGGTTAGGGTTACATTTAGGGTTAGGGGTTAGGGTAAGGGATAAAAGTAGGGACCCTGTCCCTTCTCCCGAAGGAGGAAAAGAATGCACGGTACATCCCACCTCTGTTCCCCCCATATCCCTGACCCCACTGGGGTTGACGGTTGCGCTGTCTGCCCCTCCTGCCATACTGGACAACCGTCCAACTGTCTCCCATCTTATTTGTTATTGTTTCTTTTTTGATCACCAAATGAAATTATTTTTTATCACAAAATGAAATTCTTTGTTGTTTATTTTTTTCTTCAATGAACTAAAATTGTCTTTTTAATACCTGTTTTTAAATAAAATATTTTCCAATGAAATTATTTATGAAATTATGTTCAAATCAAAATCACTCCTAAACTAGGAGGAAGAAAAAAATTAAAAACCAAAAATGCTCTCCTAAAACAGGAGGGATCAAAAACAATATCTTTTTTAAAATTAATTTATTTATTTATTCAGATATTTATTCAGGTATTTATTATTTATTTATAAATAACTAAGGAAGGTGAGCCAAAAAAAATGACGTTTCGACCCGTATTGGGTCTTCTTCAGGTTCGGCACACGAAAAAAAATTGACTAGCTCAGTTGCAGTGACAATGTAGAGCTTTTTTCCCTTTGCTGTTCAAAAGAAAAGTGAGCTCTCTGCTCCTCTCTTCCCCTTATATAACCTCTGTTTGAATTAACCAAATTGATTTTTTTATTTTAGCTTAGAAATACCGTCCCTTTTACCCTTTTCCTTTTTTTTACGTATAACATAAAATAACCCATATATACTTATGAATTATGTTTTGAGATGATTAATTAACTTAAAATCATTAACCCTTTACTTAATTTATTAACCCTTTATAATTTTTTAACGTTTAGAATGTCCAATAAAGAATAAAATGAAATTAAAAAACGTTTTGTCTTATTGTGTTTCTTGACTTTTTAAACTTTTAAAACATACATTTTTTAACCCCATCAATGTCAAATGAATTAAGTCCTCTTGTTTTACCATGAATTTTAAACCCTGTCAATGCCAAATGAAGTTAAGTTGTCCTATTTGATGGGTTAGGGTTGGGGTTAGGGTTAGGGTTAGGGTTTAGGGAAAAGGTAAGAGTACCACCCCACCCAAAGTGGTGCACTTTGGAACCGTAAGGTGTAGGAGGTTGAAAGTTGGTGCATAGGGTTGTGATGGTCGGCGGAGTGATTGGTGAAAGTTTCAAGTTGATTGGAGCAAAGGGGAGGGAGTTATTGGCGAATAAGCTCCTATTTTGAGCTTGATTGGCGGTGCACTTTTGAGCTGTAGGGGGCAGAGTGCTGAGACTCTGGCTACCCCCCCCCCCCCAAATGTGGGCACGGGCTTTGCAACGAGCCTAGTCCCGAGTCTGGAGGATGTTCCGAGCCTGAGTAATGTGGATTTTAAATTCCCCCTCAAGTGAATGGGAGTGAGTGAAAAAACCCTGTCAATGCCAAATGAAGTTAAGTTGTCCTATTTGATGGGTTAGGGTTAGGGTTAGGGTTTAGGGTTAGGGTTAGGGTTGGGTAAGGGTTAGGGTTAGGGGGGTTAGGTTAGGGTAGGGTTAGGGTTAGGGTTTAGGTTTAGGGGTTAGGGTTAGGGTTAGGGTTAGGTTAGGGTTAGGGTTAGGGTTTAGGGTTAGGGTTAGGGTTTAGGGTTTAGGGTTAGGTTAGGGTTAGGTTAGGGTTAGGTTAGGGTTAGGGTTAGGGTTTAGGGTTTAGGGTTTAGGGTTAGGGTTAGGCAAAGGAATGGTGCCTCGTCCTCTCCAGCGAGGACGAGGGAAGGCACGGTCCTTCCCCCCGGCTCCCCTCCCCTCCCGGGTCCCAAATGAACCAACCCGGTCTTGCCCCTGGGGTCTAAAATCCTGCGTTGGACGGGAGCGACCCCTCCTCCCGTAACGCACCACGGTCCACCCTCCATCCTCACTGGCAAATGCCATGTTGAAAGTTGGAAGGGTGTTAACAGTTTGTAGTATTTATATTAGTCTTTTTTAAATTTTTTAAATTTTTTAAATTTTTTTTTTTTAATTCTTTTTTATCTTTTTATTGATTTTTTTAATTCTTTTTTATGTTTTTTTATATAGGTTTTTATGTACAAAAATGAAATGTAAAAAAAAAAAAATCAACTAAAAAAGACTCAAAAAGAGCTATTTATTTCTTGTATTAAAACACCAAATCAAATTCACGAATCAAATAAATGAAATAAATGAAATCAAAAATGTCCAAATGTGCCCTCGCGACGTTTCGACACTCCTGTGTCTTCTTCAGGCTGGGCACAAAAAAATGCAAAAGCCTCCAAACACCAGAGCATGCAATGCCTTCGATGGTCAGAGTCAGAATGAACTGAAAGTGAATATTACCTCTATTTATAGTGTTCCCTTTTGTTTAGTTAAAAAACAGTTTTCTTTAATACCAGTTTTTTAATTGTCTTTTATTCCCATTATTTAACCCTGTAGAAACTATGTAATACTCCAATTCTTCAAGTAATTTATTCCCCTATGAAACCCAAATTGTTCCTCGCAAATATTTTTAACCCCTTCTTGACCAAATAATTTTAACCCTTAACATGAACTCACCATATACAGTATGAACTTTTTAATGTATTTCATTTAATAAAGCAAATTATCATGGATTTATTTGTTTATTTATTTATTTATTTATTTATTTATTAACTGTTTTAACCCTTAACATGAATTCACTAACCTGCGACATGCATTATTTTTATACGTATTTATTTTTAACTTTGTAAAGTATAATTTATTTGCATCTGAACTTATATAATTATTTATTAATTTATTAATTCATTAAAGGAATTTGGTTAGGGTTAGGGTTAAGAAATTAGAAATTGGGTTAGGTTTAGGCATGAGTTTAATGGTTAGGGTTAGAGTGAGAAATTGGTTAGGGTTTGGTTTAGCAAATTAGGGACGGGATTAGGTTTAGGCATGGGTTTAGTGGTTAGATTTAGGCATGGGTTTAATGGTTAGGTTTAGGCATGGGTTTAGTGGTTAGGTTTAGGCATGGGTTTAGTGGTTAGATTTAGGCATGAGTTTAGTGGTTAGGTTTAGGCATAGGTTTAGTGATTAGGTTTAGGCATGGATTTAGTGGTTAGGTTTAGGCATGGGTTTAATGGTTAGGTTTAGGCATGGGTTTAGTGGTTAGGTTTAGGCATGGGTTTAGTGGTTAGGTTTAGGCATGGGTTTAGTGGTTAGGTTTAGGCATGGTTTTAATGGTTAGGTTTAGGTATGGGTTTAGTGGTTAGGTTTAGGCATGAGTTTAATGGTTAGGTTTAGGCATGAGTTTAGTGGTTAGGTTTAGGCATAGGTTCAGTGGTTAGGTTTAGGCATGGGTTTAGTGGTTAGGTTTAGTCATGGGTTTAATGGTTAGGTTTAGACATGCGTTTAGTTAAATATAATGAATTATTTTTCAAATTAAAAATTAAAACCATCTGGCTCTCTTGTCCCATTAATGGGATTCTGTCAAAGGTTTAAGTTTAGCTCTAACTAAAAGGTCCTTCAAATTCCTATTTTTCCTATAGGCTGAAACAATCCTATAATTATTTAAAATTCCTGAATTCCTCTGCATCAAATCAAAATTCTTTTTAATTTTAGAATTAAGCATTTTACCCACTGAAGAATACTGAGTAATTAACGGAACGATTGTTCTCGGTTGTACCAGTTTTTGTTCCCAAAATGTTGCCAAGCAACCTCTCAAAAAAGATCTTGAATACCCCCTTTTTCTCAGGGCCTGAAATAAAATTTGAACTGCTTCCCAAAAGTTCTCCTCTTTGGTACAAATTTTAAAAAAACGTAATAATTGAGACTTTACAAGTCCTCTGAATAAATGTTTGGGATGAAAACTGGATCTAAATAAAAGAGCATGTTTATCTGTTTTCTTAAAAAATACTTTTACATCCAGTCTCCCTTTCCCATAAAAATCTGGGCCTTTATACACTGTTGTGTCCAAAAAATCAATCGATCTCTGATTGATGTCATGCTTCAGTCGAATTGAGGGGTCATGTTGATTCAAGATTTCTATAAATTGTTTAAATTCCTCCTGAGAGCCACCCCAAACTCCCCATATATCGTCCAAATATCTACAATAATGGAGTGGTTTTATTGGACACTTTGCTAATGCCCCCTCCTCCCATTTGGCCATAAAAATGTTTGCATATGAGGGTGCGAACCGCTTCCCCATTGCGGTTCCTTTAATTTGCAAATAAAATTTATCATCAAACACAAAATCATTCCTGCTCAAATTTATTTCCAGCAACTGTAACAACTCCTCATCCGGTCGATTTGAACAGGGGTATTTTAAAAAAATGTTTTTAACTGCTTCTAACCCTGCTTTGATGGGAATATTCGTATATAAACTATCAACATCTAAAGTAAAAAACCATGAGTTAACTGGAATGTTCAAATTTTTAATGAGCTCAACAAAATGATAAGTATCCTTCACATATGCTGGATGACGGATCGATAAAGGGTTCAAGAAAAAATCAATATATTCGGCTGTGGCATAGGTTTCACTCTCACAATCCGATACAATTGGCCTTCCAGGAGGTACTTCAAATGGAACTGTCCATGTCTCAGGCGGTTTATGGATTTTTGGTAATATATAAAATCGTCTCTCCCTAGGCTCCTTTAAACCTTTCAAATATTTTGCTTGTTTGTGATTAATGAATTTTTTACTTTTTAATTTATCAACTAAACCATGAATTATCGGAATTGTTTGTAAATAAAGAGGTGTTTCTAATCTTTTGTAATATGTTTGATCCTCCAATTGTCTGGAAACCTCCAGAATGTATTGTTCCCTATCTAATATAACTACTGAACTACCTTTATCCGCCGGTTTTATAATGATGTGTTTGGCTTCCATGAGCTGTTTAATAGCCCAAACTTCCTCATTCGTCAAATTTGGTTCTTCCTGTTGGGTTAGGGTTAGGGTTAGGGTTAGGGTTTAGGGTTTAGGGTTAGGGTTAGGGTTAGGTTAGGGTTAGGGTTAGGCAAGGGTTAGGGTTAGGGTTAGGGTTAGGGTTAGGCAAAGGAATGGTGCCTCGTCCTCTCCAGCGAGGACGAGGGAAGGCACGGTCCTTCCCCCCGGCTCCCCTCCCCTCCTGGGTCCCAAATGAACCAACCCGGTCTTGCCCCTGGGGTCTAAAATCCTGCGTTGGACGGGAGCGACCCCTCCTCCCGTAACGCACCACGGTCCACCCTCCATCCTCACTGGCAAATGCCATGTTGAAAGTTGGAAGGGTGTTAACAGTTTGTAGTATTTATATTAGTCTTTTTTAATTTTTTTTAATTTTTTAATTTTATTTTTTTAATTCTTTTTATCTTTTTATTGATTTTTTTAATTCTTTTTTATGTTTTTTTATATAGGTTTTTATGTACAAGGGTTAGGCAAAGGAATGGTGCCTCGTCCTCTCCAGCGAGGACGAGGGAAGGCACGGTCCTTCCCCCCGGCTCCCCTCCCCTCCCGGGTCCCAAATGAACCAACCCGGTCTTGCCCCTGGGGTCTAGAAGTGGACCCAAATATGGCATGTTCTTGTAAACATAAGCATTCAGTTTGATCAGGTTCTGTTGATCACTTTCAGATAAAGAAGTGGAGTAGTTGAGCAATGGCAACCAGATCTGTGCGTACGGAAACCGCTTTTTGGCTGCCCGCACTGCCGTCTGCAACTGTTTGCGTGTTGTTTCCATAAATTTTTGTTCCCGACTGTTTAGTCCACATGAAATGACTATCTTCTCAACCAAAACATGAACAACAGCCTTCGAAAGAAGTGCTCCCATATGTCTAAAAGTAGCCCCCGGGAAGCTATCAATTTGAAGGTCTGGGAACCCATGGTGAGGTAGTCGGGACAAATTTGAGTCCCCAATGAACAGCCATTTCTTTGAAACTGACAAACTCCAATCCACCATCTTGCGGTCTGTTCTAATGTGTCTGGTTGGTCCAAATCTGTTGAGCTGTGGAGTGGAGACATAATCATCCCTCGCATTCTCAACAACCGTCTCTTCCAAATCCATTAAGTTCCCCCCGTCACAAAAATCGTCCTGTGTAAATTCTCTGAGGACCTGTGCCTTGACTGTGATGGTTTTGAGAGGAACCAAGGTAGGGGTATCCATTGACCATGACTGGTCTCCCTCTCCAATGGGTATCTGGCCCCGACCTCTTCTCAATGTCCTCTGTTCCCTCGGTGGCTGTGAAGACTGTATAGGGGTCAGTCTTGGAGATCTGTCATCAATTTCCTCCTCAAGTAGCTCAATCAAAGAGAGATTTTCCCCTGTCTGTGGTGTCTCGTGGGTAAGTTCCTGTACTGTTGTCTGTGTCTGTTGCTCCCTGTGTTGTTTTTCTGTGTTCTGTGGAGGTGGCGCCATCAATGAGTCCACTGTTTGTTGTGGTGGTGGTATTACCACCTCCTCCAAGAATTCCACCTGGGTGGAAGCACCATCCATTGTACGTCGACATCTTGTCAATCCCACCCCTTGTGTTGGTTGAGCTCCCTCTTGTGGATATGTGTCTGGTGTCTTGTCCTTATTGGGATCCACATCTGGTCCCATAGCCATCATCACCAGTGCCTCTGCATGGTCCACCACATCCCGGGGTAACCGTGGCAAATTCCTCCGAGCCCATCTGGTTGCCACTTCAAAGGCCCCTTTCCAGTCAAGCACTGGGTCCTTGGCTAAATCCCCCAAGGCCTCCTCCAAGGCTGCCTCATAATGATCCTGGAGGATCATCATTGTAGTATGACCCCAGTTTTTAGCATTGCCGGCAATCATGTCTGCCGTTTTTGAAGTAGGGGCTGCTGGTTTAATCATTATGGTCAGCACCTCCACCATCCGGGAGATCATTTGGGGCTGTGTCTTACCATTGTCCCCTGTTACATTTTGCAAATGGTGAACAATCTTGATCACCTTCTTCAACTGACGTGTCAGTTTCCCAAATTTTGGGTCTGCAAGTATGTATTGTCGTTCACCCCCAGGCTGAAAAAATCGACCCTGCTGCCTGTTCCAAGAGGCTCCCCGGCTAAATCGAAAATCCCCTCTGTTGTTAGCCCATCTGGGATTAGCTTGGCGTACCACATCCGCGTAGGATCTTGGTTGTGGAACCCAATATCTTGGTGGCAAGGGTGGAGGACGAGGGAGAGGTTGGAAACCCGAAGGAGGCACAGGCTGGTTAGGCAAAGGAATGGTGCCTCGTCCTCTCCAGCGAGGACGAGGGAAGGCACGGTCCTTCCCCCCGGCTCCCCTCCCCTCCCGGGTCCCAAATGAACCAACCCGGTCTTGCCCCTGGGGTCTAGAAGTGGACCCAAATATGGCATATTCTTGTAAACATAAGCATTCAGTTTGATCAGGTTCTGTTGATCACTTTCAGATAAAGAAGTGGAGTAGTTGAGCAATGGCAACCAGATCTGTGCGTACGGAAACCGCTTTTTGGCTGCCCGCACTGCCGTCTGCAACTGTTTGCGTGTTGTTTCCATAAATTTTTGTTCCCGACTGTTTAGTCCACATGAAATGACTATCTTCTCAACCAAAACATGAACAACAGCCTTCGAAAGAAGTGCTCCCATATGTCTAAAAGTAGCCCCCGGGAAGCTATCAATTTGAAGGTCTGGGAACCCATGGTGAGGTAGTCGGGACAAATTTGAGTCCCCAATGAACAGCCATTTCTTTGAAACTGACAAACTCCAATCCACCATCTTGCGGTCTGTTCTAATGTGTCTGGTTGGTCCAAATCTGTTGAGCTGTGGAGTGGAGACATAATCATCCCTCGCATTCTCAACAACCGTCTCTTCCAAATCCATTAAGTTCCCCCCGTCACAAAAATCGTCCTGTGTAAATTCTCTGAGGACCTGTGCCTTGACTGTGATGGTTTTGAGAGGAACCAAGGTAGGGGTATCCATTGACCATGACTGGTCTCCCTCTCCAATGGGTATCTGGCCCCGACCTCTTCTCAATGTCCTCTGTTCCCTCGGTGGCTGTGAAGACTGTATAGGGGTCAGTCTTGGAGATCTGTCATCAATTTCCTCCTCAAGTAGCTCAATCAAAGAGAGATTTTCCCCTGTCTGTGGTGTCTCGTGGGTAAGTTCCTGTACTGTTGTCTGTGTCTGTTGCTCCCTGTGTTGTTTTTCTGTGTTCTGTGGAGGTGGCGCCATCAATGAGTCCACTGTTTGTTGTGGTGGTGGTATTACCACCTCCTCCAAGAATTCCACCTGGGTGGAAGCACCATCCATTGTACGTCGACATCTTGTCAATCCCACCCCTTGTGTTGGTTGAGCTCCCTCTTGTGGATATGTGTCTGGTGTCTTGTCCTTATTGGGATCCACATCTGGTCCCATAGCCATCATCACCAGTGCCTCTGCATGGTCCACCACATCCCGGGGTAACCGTGGCAAATTCCTCCGAGCCCATCTGGTTGCCACTTCAAAGGCCCCTTTCCAGTCAAGCACTGGGTCCTTGGCTAAATCCCCCAAGGCCTCCTCCAAGGCTGCCTCATAATGATCCTGGAGGATCATCATTGTAGTATGACCCCAGTTTTTAGCATTGCCGGCAATCATGTCTGCCGTTTTTGAAGTAGGGGCTGCTGGTTTAATCATTATGGTCAGCACCTCCACCATCCGGGAGATCATTTGGGGCTGTGTCTTACCATTGTCCCCTGTTACATTTTGCAAATGGTGAACAATCTTGATCACCTTCTTCAACTGACGTGTCAGTTTCCCAAATTTTGGGTCTGCAGGTATGTATTGTCGTTCACCCCCAGGCTGAAAAAATCGACCCTGCTGCCTGTTCCAAGAGGCTCCCCGGCTAAATCGAAAATCCCCTCTGTTGTTAGCCCATCTGGGATTAGCTTGGCGTACCACATCCGCGTAGGATCTTGGTTGTGGAACCCAATATCTTGGTGGCAAGGGTGGAGGACGAGGGAGAGGTTGGAAACCCGAAGGAGGCACAGGCTGGTTAGGCAAAGGCAAAGGAATGGTGCCTCGTCCTCTCCAGCGAGGACGAGGGAAGGCACGGTCCTTCCCCCCGGCTCCCCTCCCCTCCCGGGTCCCAAATGAACCAACCCGGTCTTGCCCCTGGGGTCTAAAATCCTGCGTTGGACGGGAGCGACCCCTCCTCCCGTAACGCACCACGGTCCACCCTCCATCCTCACTGGCAAATGCCATGTTGAAAGTTGGAAGGGTGTTAACAGTTTGTAGTATTTATATTAGTCTTTTTTAATTTTTTTTAATTTTTTAATTTTTTAATTTTATTTTTTTAATTCTTTTTTATCTTTTTATTGATTTTTTTAATTCTTTTTTATGTTTTTTTATATAGGTTTTTATGTACAAAAATGAAATGTAAAAAAAATCAACTAAAAAAGACTCAAAAAGAGCTATTTATTTCTTGTATTAAAACACCAAATCAAATTCACGAATCAAATAAATGAAATAAATGAAATAAAAAATGTCCAAATGTGCCCTCGCGACGTTTCGACACTCCTGTGTCTTCTTCAGGCTGGGCACAAAAGAATGAAAAAGCTTCCAAACACCAGAGCATGCAATGCCTTCGATGGTCAGAGTCAGAATGAACTGAAAGTGAATATTACCTCTATTTATAGTGTTCCCTTTTGTTTAGTTAAAAAACAGTTTTCTTTAATACCAGTTTTTTAGTTGTCTTTTATTCCCATTATTTAACCCTGTAGAAACTATGTAATACTCCAATTCTTCAAGTAATTTATTCCCCTATGAAACCCAAATTGTTCCTCGCATATATTTTTAACCCCTTATTGAACAAATAATTTTAACCCTTAACATGAACTCACCATATACAGTATGAACTTTTTAATGTATTTCATTTAATAAAGCAAATGATCATGGATTTATTTGTTTATTTATTTCTTTATTAACTGTTTTAACCCTTAACATGAATTCACTAATCTGCGATATGAATTATTTTTATACGTATTTATTTTTAACTATGTAAAGTATAATTTATTTGCATCTTAATAAATAAATAATTATATAAGTTAATTCATTAAAGGAATTTGGTTAGGGTTAGGAATAAGATTAGTGGTTAGGGTTGGGGCGATATTAGGGTTAGGGTTAAGAAATTAGAAATTGGGTTAGGTTTAGGTACGGGGCTAATGTTAGGGTCAGAGTTAGAAATTGGTTAGGGTTTGGTTTAGGGTTAGGGTTTAGGGTTAGGGTTAGGGTTAGGGGTTAAGGGTTAGGGTTAGGGTTTAGGGTTAGGGTTAGGGTTAGGGTTAGATTAGGGTTAGGGTTAGGGTTTAGGGTTAGGGTTAGGGTTAGGGGAAGGGGAAGTTTCCATTCCGTTAAGGAGAGGAAAAGCACGGGCTCGTCACATACCGTAAATGTCCTCTGTTTAATCCCTTTTTTTTAAAAAATATAAATAATTGCAAGAGGAGGTCATATGGAATCGTTGATCATGTTAGAAACGGAGAAGATCTTTAGATCATCCGTCTAGGCTGGCCTTAGACGATCCTACGATTCTTGAACTGGTGGCAAGAGTCATAACCTCTCTGCCACCAGTGGATCTCAAATAGTAGAAGAAGTGAAAAGGTGTATTTTGTAACTCTATCAAAAAAATTTTAAAAAAATTAAGGGAACTTTCATGATTAAAAACAATACTAAAATAAGGGGGGTCGTCCCATCAACATTAAAATCAAATGTCCCGTCTTTCATTCAGACCGAGAGGATGGATGGTCTCTAGCTTTTGTATTAAAGCTGATTCCTTTGCTCTCCTCCCGCGGAGTGATAGGGATGCGGTGGACAGTGCCCCCAAGAGGACCAGGTTGGTAACCCCATGCACTCTGAAGTGGCAATGGAGGAGAGCTGTCTCGGTTTCTTTACGGATGCAGTATAAATGTTGATAAAATCTGTCTTTCAGTTTATTTTTTGTTTGTCCCACATATAATTTTTGGCAATGTTTGCACAAAATGATATATACCAGATTGGATGAATCTAATTGTAGTGTGTCATCCAATGGGGTTCCTTTTTTACTATGTGGGTTATAAATAAAATTGTATCTTCTAAAATGTATATGGTTTGTCTCCCTTTCGTTAGTCAATTCTGCATGGACGAGAAGGTCTTTAAGATTTTTGTTTCTACGGTAAGCATTGATCATAGAAAACTGTGCAAAGAAAGGCATGTCATCTTGGAGTTGAATAAAATTCCGTCTCATTTTATAGGTTAAAATCACAGAGGAGGAGGAAAAAGGAGTTACGAGGGGGATAATCCCATTTTCGGTAGGTTGGGAAGCAGGGGCAGTTATTCTACCTATTGTTTCCCTTTTTATTTCCCTCAGGAAGGACCTACTGTAGCCCCTCTGACGTAAAGCCTTAAAAAGAGTGGTTATGGCTTTTTCAACGTCCTCCTGGTCTGTGCACAAACGGCGGAATCTTATTAATTGGGACTTGACAATGCCTTTAAAAGTATGTCGGGGATGGAAACTGTGTTTATGTAAAAGTGCGTGTGTATCTGTAGCTTTAAAATATACTCGAGTTGCCAGATTCCAATGGTTGTTGTGCTTTTTAAAAAAAATCGTTGTATCTAAAAATTGGAGTTCCTCCGTCTGTATACTAGCCTTCAATTTAATCGTGTTGTGATGTTTATTGAGGATGTTAAAAAAATGATTAAACTCCTCACGCGAATGACTCCAGATCCCGAATATGTCATCCAAATATCTTAGGTAGAGGATTGGGAGTTTTGAGCATTTCAGGAATGCCGTCCTCTCCCATTCCGCCATGTATATATTGGCATAAGCGGGTGCAAACTTCTTCCCCATTGCTGTCCCATGGACCTGAAGGTAAGAGGAAGAGTTGAAAATGAAGTCATTTCTCTTAAGACTAATTTCCAGCAGTTCCAGGAGAGCATCATCTGGACGAGAGGGATCCGGGGATCTTGAAAGAACCTCCCTAACTGCATGGGGAGTCCTAAGGTGGTATCTATATTAGTATATAGTGAGTCAACATCAATTGAGAAGAGTAGTGTGTCAGGAGGAACTTCAATTGACCTGATTTTTTCCAAAAAGTCATATGTATCTTTAATGAAGCTGCCATGTTTCTGCGAAAGAGGATTTATGTGGGAGTCGATGTATTCCGCGATCCGGTTGGATTCGCTCCCACAGTCAGAGACGATGGGTCTGCCAGGTGGAATCTGGTGTGGAACTGTCCAGGTCTCCGGGTCTTTGTGTATTTTTGGTAGGAGGTAAAATTTCCTTGGATGCGGGAGAGCTGGACCTTTGAGTTAAGTTTTTTGTTTATGTGAAATGAATTTCCGTTTGTATAGGTCTTCTATAATGACATGCAGCTGATGTTGGGTTTCTGCTTGTAGGAGTTTCTCCAGGGGTTTATAATGCAGCGTGTTCCTAAGATGTCTGTCTGCTTCAATTAGGTACTGTGCTTTGTCCTGTATAACAATTTTAGAACCCTTGTCTGCCGGTTTCATAATTAAATCAAGGTTTTGTTGTAGTTGTTTTAGAGCTTCTTTTTCCGGAGGTGTTAAATTGAATTCTGATTCTTTTTTTAGGTGGAATTCCTCCAACATCAGATTGTCCTGCTCTATCATCCTTTCCAGTTCCGGTGGACTATTGGTACCAGAGGGTTCCCAGAATGAGGGCCCAGTGAATCTTGGTCCCTGACAGGAGACAGCATCTCTAAAGTAATATCTTAGTTTTAGTCTTCTATGAAAATCATAGAGACTGCGACGTAGGTCATTTTTATTTGTAGTAGTTGGTGTCGGAACAAAAAAGAGACCTTTCTCTAGTACGCTGCATTCGGCGTTATTCAGGACATATGAGAGGGAGAGGTTCAGGATATTACTATCCACAGGGTCGGGAAGTCCCGTACGCTCCCTCAGCAGTTTAACTGGTCTAACCAGTTTGTAAGGATGGCATCTGCTGTAGATGCTGTCCAGTGTACCTGGTCCGACTTCACCTTGACATTGCTGTCCTGGATGCCGTGTAGAATTCTGTATTTTTTATTAAAAAATTGGTTTAATTGAGTCATCCTGTCCTGAGTTTTTCTGTTTTGATTTTTAGAAACCTGGATCAACGGGAAGAATATTTCCGCATGTGGGAAGATGTCCTTTGCCGCTGAATAATGCTGGTGAAATTGTTTTCTGACTGTTTCCATCAGTTGATCACTCAACACATTATTGAGACCTACAGCCAAGATGATTTTATGGGTATTCGGGTGTATTGGTAGTTTCCTAATGATTGCTGTTAAATGATGAGCCTGTGCCCCAGGAAAGCTGTCAACTTGAAGATCTGGAATGTCAAAATGGGGGATTCTGGCCAGATTTGAGTCCCCCACGATTAAAAAAGGTGACTCCACTTTTAAATTCCATGTAGAGATCTTATGAAATGTTCTCTCATGGCATGTGGGTTTTTTTCTGTGGGCGGAGTGGGCTGGTCTCGCAGATGAGGTCGGGCTAGAATTTTCCGAGCCCCTTGAAGGGACCGTGAAATCCCCTTGGTCCAAGAACCTGGGATTTAAATTGGACTTGCGGGCACCCGAATCCTGCAGCAGAAGGTTAGCCGTCGTCCCCAAGGTAAGTGGCCGTTCTTTGTCTTCGACCCGTTCTTTATACCTCATGTTTATTCCAGAACTTTGATTTGTTTTAGGGGGAGCAGAAAGAGGGTCCCCTGAGGTGAAGGCGTCGTCAATTACAGTCGATGAAGTCGTAATTAACGGTAAGTAAGCTCCTGTATTATCAGTATTAAGTTTGATGTTAATGAGGTCGGAATTCAAAACAGATTGTCGTGTTTGGGGGGAACGGGAACCATTTTCTATCTGACGGGTTTGTCCAAGTTCCCTCCACGTTTTGATATCCATTTCCATATTCGGAGGGACCACAGGAGACGCAGGTGTAGAGGAGATGGGATGGTTCAGGCCATGCGGCGCCACTGTATCGGAGCAGGAGGGGGAGAGGACATCCTCAAGCAACACCACGACATTAGAGAATGGTGTGGTCGGTGAGGGCTGTGTTTTTTTATTATTGTTTTTCCCACCTAGTGGGGTCCGCGGAGATGGCCCTCTCTGAAAATTCCTTTCCTGTCTTTGGTGCAGGTTTGGAGAGGCTGGACCCTGGTCCATATGGACATCCGCCATGATGGTCATCCTCCTTTTAGGGGTTCCATCCCGGTCTGAAAGAGGTAAGTGTTTGGTGTATTCCTCCGCGAGACCCCCTAAATTCAGGGAGGGAATTCGGAGTGTTTCTCCTTTCCATTGAGAGGTCTTATGATGTTGGGGATCTCGTCGAGGTTTTGGAGAGATATCCTGTGGCAAGCGATGGATGGTGTGAGGCAGAACTGAAGAATGGTAAGTTTTAGAGGTTAAGGGAGGTTGAACTTTCTCTGTATCTGTTTGATGGATTCGGACTAAAAAAGAAGGTTGTCCAGGAACTCCCAAGGGGGTTGATTCAGGTAGCTGCGTAGGGGATGGGCAAGATCCTTCAAGGGGGTTAGGATATGGTAAAGGGACAGGGGATTGGTCCAGTCTTCTCTGAGGGTTAGGATTAGGTAAGAGGTCCGGGGATTGATCCAGTCCTCTCTGAGGGTTAGGGTTAGGTAAAAGGACGGGGGATTGGCCTAGTCCTCCCTGAGGGTTAGGTTTAGGCAAGGGATCAGGGGTAAGGTTAGGGTTAGGGTTAGGTAAAGGGACCAGGGATTGACCCAGTCCTCCCTGAGTTAGGGTTGGGCAAGGGATCAGAGGTAGGGTTAGGTTAGGATTAGGGTTAGGGCAGGGTTAGAGTTAGGATTAGGGTAGGGGTAGAGTTAGGGTTATAAAATTTGGAGCGTCGTTCGAGGATGACACTCAAGGCACAGGCCATTCTCCCCCCTCTGATCCCAATTCCCCAGGCTATAATACCTCGACTTGGTTTCCAACTAGGGTTAGGTTTAGGCACGGAGGTTGATTCGCTTAGGTTTAGATTTAAAGATTACAATTCAGTTAGGTTTAGGCAAGAAGGTGGATTCGGTTAGGGTTAGGGTTAAGGGTTCAAATTCAGTTAGGTTTAGGCACGGAGGTTCAAATTCGGTTAGGTTTAGGCAAGAAGGTTGATCTGGTTAGGTTAAGGGGTAAGGCAAATTAGTCATAGAATCAGAATTAACATTTTAGGGCCAGATTTATTATGATTTGGGGTCAAAAGGTTAGGTTTAGGCACGGAGGTTCAAATTCGGTTAGGTTTAGGCAAGAAGGTTGATCTGGTTAGGTTAAGGGGTAAGGCAAATTAGTCATAGAATCAGAATTAACATTTTAGGGCCAGATTTATTATGATTTGGGGTCAAAAGGTTAGGTTTAGGCATAGAGTTCAGTGAGGTTAGGGTTAGGATATGGGGTTGGGTTAAGGCTAGATTATATTATTAATCTATAGCATAAGCAAAGGGTTAGGGTTAGGGGGGGTTAGGGTTAGGGTTATAAAATTTGGAGCGTCGTTCGAGGACGACACTCAAGGCACAGGCCATTCTCCCCCCTCTGATCCCAATTCCCCTGGCTATAATACCTCGACTTGGTTTCCAACTAAGGTTAGGTTTAGGCAAGGAGGTTGATTCGCTTAGGGTTAGGGTTAGAGATTAAAATTTGGTTAGGTTTAGGCACGGAGGTTGATTCGCTTAGGTTTAGGTTTAGAGGTTAAAATTCGGTTAGGTTTAGACACGGAGGTTGATTCGCTTAGGTTTAGGGTTAATTTTGGTTAGGTTTAGGCACGGATCTTTTTAGGCATAGAGTTGAGTGAGGTTAGGGTTAGGATTTGGGGTTGGGTTAAGGCTAGATTATATTATTAATCTATAGCAGAAGCAATCAGAGAGAAGAGATCACAATAGGTCTGGTATCTTAAAAAACAGAGCGAGAGTACCCTCTAGTGGCCAATGTGGAGAATAGTATTTTGGTAGCCACTTTCACATCCTCTTCTCTCGTGCAGAGGGTTAGGGTTAGGGTTAGGGTTTAGGGTTAGGGTTTAGGGTTAGGGTTAGGTTAGGTTAGGGTTATAAAATTTGGAGCGTCGTTCGAGGACGACACTCAAGGCACAGGCCATTCTCTCCCCTCTGATCCCAATTCCCCTGGCTATAACACCTCGACTTGGTTTCCAACTAGGGTTAGGTTTAGGCAAGGAGGTTGATCCGCTTAGAGTTAGGGTTAGAGGTTCAAATTTGGTTAGGTTTAGGCACGATGGTTGATTCGCTTAGGTGTAGGTTTAAAGGTTAAAATTCGCTTAGGTTTAGGCACGGAGGTCGATTCGCTTAGGTTTAGAGATTACAATTCGGTTAGGTTTAGGCAAGGAGGTTGATTCGGTTCAGTTTAGGGTTAGGGGTAGAGGTTCAAATTCGGTTAGGGTTAGGCAAGAAGGTGGATTCGGTTAGGGTTACGTTTAGGGTTAAGGGTTCAAATTTGGTTAGGTTTAGGCAAGAAGGTTGATCTGGTTAGGTTTAGGGTTAAGGGTTAAGGCAAATTAGTCATAGAATCAGAATTAACATTTTAGGGTCAGATTTATTATGATTTGGGGTCAAAAGATTAGGTTTAGGCATAGAGTTCAGTGAGGTTAGGGTTAGGATATGGGGTTGGGTTCAGGCTAGATTATATTATTAATCTATAGCATAAGCAATCAGAGAGAGACACAGTAAGAATTAATAAGAGGTCAAAGGTCAATTCCACTCCTGAGGGTCAGACATGAAAAAAAAGAAAAAAGGAGAAAAGAAAAGGGAATCTTCTCTTAATGATTTCACTAATTAGGCATTATGAATCACACATATATACATGTAATATTATTCTTTCCAATATTTTGAATAATAATTACTCATCATCTTTTTATTATTATTTATCGTTTAGACCCAATGGCTGAAGAGTATCCAGGAGGCTGATCCACTTTCTCTCTGCTCTCCTACGTTGTGGTGTGGACCAGTGTGGGTTCCCTTCCAGAATGGTGGTCTTCAGTGCGGTCCATCCATGTTGTATGAAATGTTGTATGAGTGGAATGTGTGTGTGTTTTGCTTTTTATAAATGTTATGTTTGTGTTGATAAAATCTGGTCCAAATCGTGTAACCTGTCTCTCCCACATATTGTGTGTCACACACCGTGCAAAAAATTAAATATACACAATTTCTAGACTCAATACTGGTTCCTGATTGTGTCTTAAAAACATTATTATTGTGTCTATTGCGCACCCAAAGATGGTGCTGAAAAAATTGTCCGTGTTCTAAGGACTTAGGATTCCTCATAGGTTTGAGTTTGGCCTTTACCAAATAATCCTGTAAGTTTTTGTTTTTCTTATAGGCAGCAATAAGTCTATGATTCTGGAGCAGTGTGGAGTCCTCAATCCCCTGTTTGAAGTGTTTCCTAATCGCTCTGACTAAGTTAACAGCGGACGTAGAATAATTGATAACTATAGGGAGAAGAGAAGAGATCACAAAAGGTCTGGTCTCTTTAATTGTCTTGAGGGATTTCCTCAAAAAGGAGCGAGAGTACCCTCTAGTGGCCAATGTGGAGAATAGTATTTTGGTGGCCACTTTAAAATCCTCTTCTCTCATGCAGACTCTGTGGAATCTAAGAAGCTGAGATTTAACAATTCCTGCGTAGGTATGTTTGGGATGGTAACTAAATTTATACAATAAGGAGTGAGTATCTGTTTTTTTAAAAAATATTTTAGTGTCCAATTTATGTGTGAGTAAAAAATTAGGTCCTTTATATGTAGTTGTGTCAGAAAATCAACAGAGGTCGAATCAGTTACAGCTTTCAATTTAATAGATGCGTTATGATTATTGAGGGTGTTTAGGAAGATCTCAAAATCCTCCCTCGTGTGCTGCCAGATTCCCCAAATGTCATCCAAGTATCGGAAGTAATAAAGAGGTTTTTTCGGGCAAGTTAGAATAGCTGTTTGTTCCCATTGAGCCATAAATATGTTCGCGTAGGTGGGGGCAAATTTCTTTCCCATAGCCGTACCTTTAATTTGTAAGAAATATTTGTTATTAAATTCAAAATCATTCCGAGTTCAGTTAATTTGGAGTAGTTCTAATAATTCTTTTTCTGGTCTTTTAGAATCAGGATATTTGGCAAAGATATTTTTTTACGGCCTGAATACCCTCCGAGATCACAATATTAGTATAGAGGCTGTCGATATCGGCAGTGAAGAGGAAGGAATCTGGAGGGATAGAGAGCTGCTTGATGTTGTGGACAAAATCATAAGTATCCTTGATGTAGCTCTGGTGTCTTACAGAGAGAGGGTTGAGGTAAAAATCGAGATACTCAGCTGTATAGTAGGTTTCGCTGTTGCAGTCAGTCACGATAGGTCTACCAGGGGGGATTTGATGAGGTCTGCTCCATTTCTCAGGCTCCTTATGAATTTTAGGTAACATGTAGAAGCGTCTCGGTCTAGGTTCCTCCTGTCCAATTAAGTACTTCTTCTGTTTAGCGTTAATACATTTTTTCTCATATAATTTCTGTGTAATTTTTTGTATCATCGGGATAGCTTTTAAATATATAGGTTCTTCTAGTGGGGTATAGTAATTTGTATCTAATAATTGTCTATTTCCTTCCCAAATATATTGGTCCATATCCATAATTACGACCGCAGTCCCTTTATCCGCTGGTTTAATCACTATGGATTGGTTACTTTGTAAAGTTTTTAATGCGTCTGCTTCTGCTGGGGATAAATTAGGTTTTGTTCTACTGATTTTAAATTTAGTATCAAAATATTGAATATCTCTATGAATTATATTTTTAATATTTTCAGGTATTTGGGTTAATGGAGGGGTCCAATTGGATTTTGGGGTAAAAGGTGGGGGTTCCGAATCATTTTTGTCTTCAAAATAAGCTGCGATTTTTAGTTTCCTGTGATATTGTTGGAGCTCAAACCTTGCGCTATATAACATATTCCTATTGCTGCCTTTAGAAGGGATGAATGAAAGCCCCTTGCTCAATAGAGAGCGCTGTGCCGGGGAAAGAGTGAAATTTTTACTCAAATTAATCACACTTTTATTCCCCTCCTGAGCAATCAGGTTCATGGGGGCACTTAGTTTAGGAACTGGTTCCAATGATCGAGGATACGTGATGCTGTGGTATGAGTCCAGTGAATGCCATCCCGTTCAGTAGAGAACTGGCTTCTACAGAGCTCAGGGATGTGTTGGTAGTTGGAACGTATGTGTTTGTTAAGTGTGTGAAGGTGGACCTGTTCACGCTGAGGGAGAACTCTGGAAAAGTTGATGATGGGGATCCAAACCGCGGCCTGTGGAAATTTAATTTTGGACATCCTGAGAAGTCTCTGCAGTTCTTTAATAGATGTCTGGGTCATTTGAGCTCTGTTATTGAGGCCCAGTGATAAGATTACCGTTTCCACAAACGAGGCTGGTTCCATTTTAGCCAAAACACCTTGAATGTGTCTGAACGTAGCACCTGGGAAGCTGTCCACCTGTAGGTCCGGAACTTTAAAAGGTGGAATTCTGGCAATATTGGAATCTCCCAGAATTAAATGTTTTTCCCTCACTGCTAGGCTCCAGTTTTTCATCTTAAAAGAGGTGTTGATATGTCAAGTAGGCCTGTGTGTGGGTGTGTGTGGTGGTGTTGAGTTATCGATTGTGGTGTTTATGATATTACCACCAGATTTGTTAAAATCAAAACAAGGTTGACCAGTGTTTTTCCTCAAGGGGGACATTGTGGTATTCCCCCTGGGAGTGGTCACCTGTGAGTTACCTAGGAGATCCTCAAGCTTGTCGGAGCTTAAGTCCAGGAGCACCATCTGGTCCGGGACAGGAGCTGTAGGTGGCGCTGTTAACGGAGTCGATGTTCCCAGTACCTTGGACTGCGGATCTCGGTGTTGCGGTTTATTTGACGAGGGATCCTCTTCCAGCAAAGGTGAGTGGGGTTGAGAGGTAAGGATGGGCACATCTTCATGTATGTTGGTGCGAGAGGCACGTCTAGTCTCTGCTGCCTGGGTTCGGTGTCCATTGTTTCAATCTCCGATGGTGGGGGACGTGTTGTGGAGGGCACCGTATCTTGATCATCAGATTGTGAGGAGAATGACCAGTCTCCCCTTATGTCCGTTCTTACCAGTGTGGTTTGTGTTTCCACTGATGTGAGGACTTTGGGAGTGAGATGGGGAGGAGGGGGAGGGAGAGAGGGAGGAGGTAAAGTTGGCTGTGTAGCTAGTCTCCCATGTACTTGTGCGGTGACGATAATTTGCTGTTGTTTACGAGGGGGAGGAGGAGGAGGAGGAGCAGGAGGAGGTGTCGACGTCAGCTGATGCACCTGTAATAGTGGCGTCTCCTCCATATCATCAGATGCGGCCTCGACAGGATCTGGGTTCCCCCTGTCCGCTTGCCTGGTGATGAGGAGCGCCTCTGTGCGCTCTACCGTTTCTGGGAGAAGACGTCTCCCGAGGTTGCGTCTAGCCCAGTTAGCCGCTATATCAAAGGGCTGCTTCCAGTTTGGATCGGGTAGAAGTAGCAGATTTTCAGTTTCTTGTTCAATTATGTCTGAGTGATGATCCTTTAAGATCAACATCGTAGTCACTGAAGAAACACACTCCTCGATGTCAATTTAATTATTTAAACTAGGGGAGGCGAGTTTTGATGGGCAAGTCCGTGATTTGTCAGCAGAGCAATGGCGAGGGCCTCAGACACATCTTCAGTTCTGAAATCGCAGCCAGGAACAGAGCATCCAATGACAACCATGGCTTTTTCATGAAGAAACACACTCCTCGATGTCAATTTAATTATTTAATGACAAAGATGAAGAAGCCCTGCAGTGACACAAAACAGCAACATAAGCTTGAGCTAAAAAGTCTAACATGTATATATAACACTTATTTTAAAAGGTAACAGTAACAATTATCAACAATAATGATAGAGTGAGCAGACTTATATAAATTAAGTCGACCAGCTTAATACTTTCTCCTCGACACAAACATACCTCATGCAACTGGCTCACTGACTCCTAACTGAGGCGGTTCTAACCCCAACCTAACCCCTAGCAGCCCCTAGTGGCCGGCAGTGAACTCTGCATCCCCCCCAGTCCGGAAAGCTATAAACTGAGATAGGTTAACGGACTCAGTCTTGCACCCAACGGCCTGTCTCAGGTTCATATCGTCTGGGTGGCCTCCTCATGCGGCCCGGCTGTGGGGCCTGGGGCAGCGAAGGTGGCGACCATGGCGTAGAGGGCGACATGTCTGGAGTGGTGTCTGCAGGAACAGGGCCACCATGAGTGTCGGGGCCAGAGGCCACCCCATCACCAGGTGCCGGCTGGGAGGCGTCCAAATCCTCGTCCCGGGGTCCATCTGCACGTTGACTGATCTCAGGGGGCGCCACCTGGCCCAGGTGGACGGGTTGGGGTGCTCGTTCCAGTGACGAAGGCGGCAGCAACATCGCAGCTGGCCGCTCTTGGGCAAAGGGGGTGGGTGGCGTAAAGGCGCGGAGAAATCGCCAATTGCGCAGAGTCAGACGCCCTGAACTGTCGACCTTAATCCGATACTGATCGTGACCTAGGGACTCCACCACCCCTGACCTGTCCCACTTGCGTGGGCTCGGTCCCTGCTGATTCTGGAGGAAAACCCTCTCACCAAGTGCCAACGGGCGAAGTGGCCTTGAGTGAGTCCTCAGAGACTCAGTGGTGCGGGATAGCCGGGTCTGGAGGGCATCCTCCTTCGCCGCCCATGCCTGGCGCCAGAGTGGTCGGTCGAGAATTTCTCCAGTCTGTTTGTGAAAGAGAGCGAATCACGAAGAGGGCGACCAAAGATGATCTGCGCCGGTGAGAGGTAGGGTTAGGGTTAGAGTTAGGGTTAGGGTTTCGGGTTAGGGGGGTTGGGGTTGGGGTTAGGGTTAGGGTTGGGGTTGGGGTTAGGGTTAGGGTTGGGTTGTGTAAGTGAGGTTAGGGTTAGGTTAGGGTTAGGATTACGGTTAGGTATAAGGTAAGAGTATCATCCCACCCAAAAGGTTAGGGTTCGGGTTTAGGGTTAGGTTTAAGGTTAGGGTTAGGGTTTAGTGTTAGGGTTAGGGGAGTTAGGGTTCGGGTCCGGGTTCGGGTTCGGGGGATTCGGGGTTCGGGTTCGGGTTTAGGGTTTGGGTTTAGGGTTCAGGTTCGGGGTTAGAGTTCGGGGTTCGGGTTCGGGTTAGGGGGTTCAGGTTAGGTTCGGGTTCGGGGTTCGGGTTCGGAGGATTCGGGGTTCGGGTTTGGGGTGAG
>NC_141321.1:36263926-36283926 GCF_037954235.1 Aulostomus chinensis
TTCACTCCTCTCCCTTGACTTTCCTCTTCTCTTTTCCTCCCCTTTTCCACGTTTGGCCTTTCAGCACTGCCTATCACGCCTCCTTACTTTCCTTAACTAAGCCTCCCTTTTATACTATTCCCCCTCTGTTTCTTATTCTGGGTTTTGCGGACTTTGTTATTTTCATTTGGACTTTAGTTTCTTTTCCCCTTTTATTCTGGGTTTTGCGGACTTTAGGTTCTTTTCCCTTTTTATATGCCTCCTCTTGGGCTATTAACACTTAGGTTCTTAGATTTCAGGGTAGGGTTAGTGGAAATAATTTGGGTTGAGGGACAGCGGGCATCAGCTTGGTATAGGGTTAAGGTTAGGGTTAGGGATATTTAGGACTTGAAGGATAGATTATTAGGTTGGGGTTTAAGCTAAGGATAGGATTGATTGGAGTAGGGTTTCTCACATTCTAGTGTTAAAATAAATCAAATTAGGGTTAGGGCCAAATTACCACAATTAGGGTTAGGGTTAGGGCCAAATCACCACAATTAGGGTTAGGGTTAGGGCCAAATTACCACAATTAGGGTTAGGATTAAATCACCATCAGTTAGGGTTAGGGCCAGATCACCATCGGTTAGGGTTAGGGCTAGACTACCATCGGTTAGGGTTAGGAGTAGACCACCATCGGTTAGGGTTAGGGCCAGATTACCATCGGTTAGGGTTAGGGCCAGATCACCATCGGTTAGGGTTAGGGCCAGATCACCATCGGTTAGGGTTAGGGCCCGATCACAATTGGTTAGGGTTAGGATGTTGGGATGGGTGGGTTGTATGAGCCATTAGGGCTTCTAAAAATTGTGCTTAAAAATTAATGCCCCCAGGAGGCGCTGGCGGATTAGGTTTAGAAGTTAAAGTCTGCCCCCCAACTAGTGGGAGGCAGATTAGTGCACGGTCCTTCCTGGGGGCTGGGTCCACCACCCGAAGGCAGTGGAGTTTCCAAAAATTAACCTTATTAGGTTTTAATTAGCAACAGGCATAGCCGCGACGTTTCGGCCGAGTAGGCCTTCTTCAGGCGTGCCTGTATCGTGGAAAGTGGCGCCTTCTTGGCATCTTCACTTTCTGATCCCTGGGCTCCCCTTCTTATCCTCTTTCCTTTTCCCTTTTTCGTCTTCCGTCTTGCTTATCTTATAGTTCTTTGACTTTCTTTATATTATTTTGATTTTTGTATTTGTTCATTTTTTCCACATTTGGTTTTAGTTAAGTAGTTCTTTGTCATTATCATTTAAGTTCTTTTACTTTACATTTCCTAATTTAGATTTATTAAACAATATTTTTATTTTTATTCTTCCCTTTTTGCCATTCTCTTCCTTCCTTCCATTCCCTTCTCTTCCACTCATTCTATCTTCACTCCTCTCCCTTGACTTTCCTCTTCTCTTTTCCTCCCCTTTTCCACGTTTGGCCTTTCAGCACTGCCTATCACGCCTCCTTACTTTCCTTAACTAAGCCTCCCTTTTATACTATTCCCCCTCTGTTTCTTATTCTGGGTTTTGCGGACTTTGTTATTTTCATTTGGACTTTAGTTTCTTTTCCCCTTTTATTCTGGGTTTTGCGGACTTTAGGTTCTTTTCCCTTTTTATATGCCTCCTCTTGGGCTATTAACACTTAGGTTCTTAGATTTCAGGGTAGGGTTAGTGGAAATAATTTGGGTTGAGGGACAGCGGGCATCAGCTTGGTATAGGGTTAAGGTTAGGGTTAGGGATATTTAGGACTTGAAGGATAGATTATTAGGTTGGGGTTTAAGCTAAGGATAGGATTGATTGGAGTAGGGTTTCTCACATTCTAGTGTTAAAATAAATCAAATTAGGGTTAGGGCCAAATTACCACAATTAGGGTTAGGGTTAGGGCCAAATCACCACAATTAGGGTTAGGGTTAGGGCCAAATTACCACAATTAGGGTTAGGATTAAATCACCATCAGTTAGGGTTAGGGCCAGATCACCATCGGTTAGGGTTAGGGCTAGACTACCATCGGTTAGGGTTAGGAGTAGACCACCATCGGTTAGGGTTAGGGCCAGATTACCATCGGTTAGGGTTAGGGCCAGATCACCATCGGTTAGGGTTAGGGCCAGATCACCATCGGTTAGGGTTAGGGCCAGATCACAATTGGTTAGGGTTAGGATGTTGGGATGGGTGGGTTGTATGAGCCATTAGGGCTTCTAAAAATTGTGCTTAAAAATTAATGCCCCCAGGAGGCGCTGGCGGATTAGGTTTAGAAGTTAAAGTCTGCCCCCCAACTAGTGGGAGGCAGATTAGTGCACGGTCCTTCCTGGGGGCTGGGTCCACCACCCGAAGGCAGTGGAGTTTCCAAAAATTAACCTTATTAGGTTTTAATTAGCAACAGGCATAGCCGCGACGTTTCGGCCGAGTAGGCCTTCTTCAGGCGTGCCTGTATCGTGGAAAGTGGCGCCTTCTTGGCATCTTCACTTTCTGATCCCTGGGCTCCCCTTCTTATCCTCTTTCCTTTTCCCTTTTTCGTCTTCCGTCTTGCTTATCTTATAGTTCTTTGACTTTCTTTATATTATTTTGATTTTTGTATTTGTTCATTTTTTCCACATTTGGTTTTAGTTAAGTAGTTCTTTGTCATTATCATTTAAGTTCTTTTACTTTACATTTCCTAATTTAGATTTATTAAACAATATTTTTATTTTTATTCTTCCCTTTTTGCCATTCTCTTCCTTCCTTCCATTCCCTTCTCTTCCACTCATTCTATCTTCACTCCTCTCCCTTGACTTTCCTCTTCTCTTTTCCTCCCCTTTTCCACGTTTGGCCTTTCAGCACTGCCTATCACGCCTCCTTACTTTCCTTAACTAAGCCTCCCTTTTATACTATTCCCCCTCTGTTTCTTATTCTGGGTTTTGCGGACTTTGTTATTTTCATTTGGACTTTAGTTTCTTTTCCCCTTTTATTCTGGGTTTTGCGGACTTTAGGTTCTTTTCCCTTTTTATATGCCTCCTCTTGGGCTATTAACACTTAGGTTCTTAGATTTCAGGGTAGGGTTAGTGGAAATAATTTGGGTTGAGGGACAGCGGGCATCAGCTTGGTATAGGGTTAAGGTTAGGGTTAGGGATATTTAGGACTTGAAGGATAGATTATTAGGTTGGGGTTTAAGCTAAGGATAGGATTGATTGGAGTAGGGTTTCTCACATTCTAGTGTTAAAATAAATCAAATTAGGGTTAGGGCCAAATTACCACAATTAGGGTTAGGGTTAGGGCCAAATCACCACAATTAGGGTTAGGGTTAGGGCCAAATTACCACAATTAGGGTTAGGATTAAATCACCATCAGTTAGGGTTAGGGCCAGATCACCATCGGTTAGGGTTAGGGCTAGACTACCATCGGTTAGGGTTAGGAGTAGACCACCATCGGTTAGGGTTAGGGCCAGATTACCATCGGTTAGGGTTAGGGCCAGATCACCATCGGTTAGGGTTAGGGCCAGATCACCATCGGTTAGGGTTAGGGCCAGATCACAATTGGTTAGGGTTAGGATGTTGGGATGGGTGGGTTGTATGAGCCATTAGGGCTTCTAAAAATTGTGCTTAAAAATTAATGCCCCCAGGAGGCGCTGGCGGATTAGGTTTAGAAGTTAAAGTCTGCCCCCCAACTAGTGGGAGGCAGATTAGTGCACGGTCCTTCCTGGGGGCTGGGTCCACCACCCGAAGGCAGTGGAGTTTCCAAAAATTAACCTTATTAGGTTTTAATTAGCAACAGGCATAGCCGCGACGTTTCGGCCGAGTAGGCCTTCTTCAGGCGTGCCTGTATCGTGGAAAGTGGCGCCTTCTTGGCATCTTCACTTTCTGATCCCTGGGCTCCCCTTCTTATCCTCTTTCCTTTTCCCTTTTTCGTCTTCCGTCTTGCTTATCTTATAGTTCTTTGACTTTCTTTATATTATTTTGATTTTTGTATTTGTTCATTTTTTCCACATTTGGTTTTAGTTAAGTAGTTCTTTGTCATTATCATTTAAGTTCTTTTACTTTACATTTCCTAATTTAGATTTATTAAACAATATTTTTATTTTTATTCTTCCCTTTTTGCCATTCTCTTCCTTCCTTCCATTCCCTTCTCTTCCACTCATTCTATCTTCACTCCTCTCCCTTGACTTTCCTCTTCTCTTTTCCTCCCCTTTTCCACGTTTGGCCTTTCAGCACTGCCTATCACGCCTCCTTACTTTCCTTAACTAAGCCTCCCTTTTATACTATTCCCCCTCTGTTTCTTATTCTGGGTTTTGCGGACTTTGTTATTTTCATTTGGACTTTAGTTTCTTTTCCCCTTTTATTCTGGGTTTTGCGGACTTTAGGTTCTTTTCCCTTTTTATATGCCTCCTCTTGGGCTATTAACACTTAGGTTCTTAGATTTCAGGGTAGGGTTAGTGGAAATAATTTGGGTTGAGGGACAGCGGGCATCAGCTTGGTATAGGGTTAAGGTTAGGGTTAGGGATATTTAGGACTTGAAGGATAGATTATTAGGTTGGGGTTTAAGCTAAGGATAGGATTGATTGGAGTAGGGTTTCTCACATTCTAGTGTTAAAATAAATCAAATTAGGGTTAGGGCCAAATTACCACAATTAGGGTTAGGGTTAGGGCCAAATCACCACAATTAGGGTTAGGGTTAGGGCCAAATTACCACAATTAGGGTTAGGATTAAATCACCATCAGTTAGGGTTAGGGCCAGATCACCATCGGTTAGGGTTAGGGCTAGACTACCATCGGTTAGGGTTAGGAGTAGACCACCATCGGTTAGGGTTAGGGCCAGATTACCATCGGTTAGGGTTAGGGCCAGATCACCATCGGTTAGGGTTAGGGCCAGATCACCATCGGTTAGGGTTAGGGCCAGATCACAATTGGTTAGGGTTAGGATGTTGGGATGGGTGGGTTGTATGAGCCATTAGGGCTTCTAAAAATTGTGCTTAAAAATTAATGCCCCCAGGAGGCGCTGGCGGATTAGGTTTAGAAGTTAAAGTCTGCCCCCCAACTAGTGGGAGGCAGATTAGTGCACGGTCCTTCCTGGGGGCTGGGTCCACCACCCGAAGGCAGTGGAGTTTCCAAAAATTAACCTTATTAGGTTTTAATTAGCAACAGGCATAGCCGCGACGTTTCGGCCGAGTAGGCCTTCTTCAGGCGTGCCTGTATCGTGGAAAGTGGCGCCTTCTTGGCATCTTCACTTTCTGATCCCTGGGCTCCCCTTCTTATCCTCTTTCCTTTTCCCTTTTTCGTCTTCCGTCTTGCTTATCTTATAGTTCTTTGACTTTCTTTATATTATTTTGATTTTTGTATTTGTTCATTTTTTCCACATTTGGTTTTAGTTAAGTAGTTCTTTGTCATTATCATTTAAGTTCTTTTACTTTACATTTCCTAATTTAGATTTATTAAACAATATTTTTATTTTTATTCTTCCCTTTTTGCCATTCTCTTCCTTCCTTCCATTCCCTTCTCTTCCACTCATTCTATCTTCACTCCTCTCCCTTGACTTTCCTCTTCTCTTTTCCTCCCCTTTTCCACGTTTGGCCTTTCAGCACTGCCTATCACGCCTCCTTACTTTCCTTAACTAAGCCTCCCTTTTATACTATTCCCCCTCTGTTTCTTATTCTGGGTTTTGCGGACTTTGTTATTTTCATTTGGACTTTAGTTTCTTTTCCCCTTTTATTCTGGGTTTTGCGGACTTTAGGTTCTTTTCCCTTTTTATATGCCTCCTCTTGGGCTATTAACACTTAGGTTCTTAGATTTCAGGGTAGGGTTAGTGGAAATAATTTGGGTTGAGGGACAGCGGGCATCAGCTTGGTATAGGGTTAAGGTTAGGGTTAGGGATATTTAGGACTTGAAGGATAGATTATTAGGTTGGGGTTTAAGCTAAGGATAGGATTGATTGGAGTAGGGTTTCTCACATTCTAGTGTTAAAATAAATCAAATTAGGGTTAGGGCCAAATTACCACAATTAGGGTTAGGGTTAGGGCCAAATCACCACAATTAGGGTTAGGGTTAGGGCCAAATTACCACAATTAGGGTTAGGATTAAATCACCATCAGTTAGGGTTAGGGCCAGATCACCATCGGTTAGGGTTAGGGCTAGACTACCATCGGTTAGGGTTAGGAGTAGACCACCATCGGTTAGGGTTAGGGCCAGATTACCATCGGTTAGGGTTAGGGCCAGATCACCATCGGTTAGGGTTAGGGCCAGATCACCATCGGTTAGGGTTAGGGCCAGATCACAATTGGTTAGGGTTAGGATGTTGGGATGGGTGGGTTGTATGAGCCATTAGGGCTTCTAAAAATTGTGCTTAAAAATTAATGCCCCCAGGAGGCGCTGGCGGATTAGGTTTAGAAGTTAAAGTCTGCCCCCCAACTAGTGGGAGGCAGATTAGTGCACGGTCCTTCCTGGGGGCTGGGTCCACCACCCGAAGGCAGTGGAGTTTCCAAAAATTAACCTTATTAGGTTTTAATTAGCAACAGGCATAGCCGCGACGTTTCGGCCGAGTAGGCCTTCTTCAGGCGTGCCTGTATCGTGGAAAGTGGCGCCTTCTTGGCATCTTCACTTTCTGATCCCTGGGCTCCCCTTCTTATCCTCTTTCCTTTTCCCTTTTTCGTCTTCCGTCTTGCTTATCTTATAGTTCTTTGACTTTCTTTATATTATTTTGATTTTTGTATTTGTTCATTTTTTCCACATTTGGTTTTAGTTAAGTAGTTCTTTGTCATTATCATTTAAGTTCTTTTACTTTACATTTCCTAATTTAGATTTATTAAACAATATTTTTATTTTTATTCTTCCCTTTTTGCCATTCTCTTCCTTCCTTCCATTCCCTTCTCTTCCACTCATTCTATCTTCACTCCTCTCCCTTGACTTTCCTCTTCTCTTTTCCTCCCCTTTTCCACGTTTGGCCTTTCAGCACTGCCTATCACGCCTCCTTACTTTCCTTAACTAAGCCTCCCTTTTATACTATTCCCCCTCTGTTTCTTATTCTGGGTTTTGCGGACTTTGTTATTTTCATTTGGACTTTAGTTTCTTTTCCCCTTTTATTCTGGGTTTTGCGGACTTTAGGTTCTTTTCCCTTTTTATATGCCTCCTCTTGGGCTATTAACACTTAGGTTCTTAGATTTCAGGGTAGGGTTAGTGGAAATAATTTGGGTTGAGGGACAGCGGGCATCAGCTTGGTATAGGGTTAAGGTTAGGGTTAGGGATATTTAGGACTTGAAGGATAGATTATTAGGTTGGGGTTTAAGCTAAGGATAGGATTGATTGGAGTAGGGTTTCTCACATTCTAGTGTTAAAATAAATCAAATTAGGGTTAGGGCCAAATTACCACAATTAGGGTTAGGGTTAGGGCCAAATCACCACAATTAGGGTTAGGGTTAGGGCCAAATTACCACAATTAGGGTTAGGATTAAATCACCATCAGTTAGGGTTAGGGCCAGATCACCATCGGTTAGGGTTAGGGCTAGACTACCATCGGTTAGGGTTAGGAGTAGACCACCATCGGTTAGGGTTAGGGCCAGATTACCATCGGTTAGGGTTAGGGCCAGATCACCATCGGTTAGGGTTAGGGCCAGATCACCATCGGTTAGGGTTAGGGCCCGATCACAATTGGTTAGGGTTAGGATGTTGGGATGGGTGGGTTGTATGAGCCATTAGGGCTTCTAAAAATTGTGCTTAAAAATTAATGCCCCCAGGAGGCGCTGGCGGATTAGGTTTAGAAGTTAAAGTCTGCCCCCCAACTAGTGGGAGGCAGATTAGTGCACGGTCCTTCCTGGGGGCTGGGTCCACCACCCGAAGGCAGTGGAGTTTCCAAAAATTAACCTTATTAGGTTTTAATTAGCAACAGGCATAGCCGCGACGTTTCGGCCGAGTAGGCCTTCTTCAGGCGTGCCTGTATCGTGGAAAGTGGCGCCTTCTTGGCATCTTCACTTTCTGATCCCTGGGCTCCCCTTCTTATCCTCTTTCCTTTTCCCTTTTTCGTCTTCCGTCTTGCTTATCTTATAGTTCTTTGACTTTCTTTATATTATTTTGATTTTTGTATTTGTTCATTTTTTCCACATTTGGTTTTAGTTAAGTAGTTCTTTGTCATTATCATTTAAGTTCTTTTACTTTACATTTCCTAATTTAGATTTATTAAACAATATTTTTATTTTTATTCTTCCCTTTTTGCCATTCTCTTCCTTCCTTCCATTCCCTTCTCTTCCACTCATTCTATCTTCACTCCTCTCCCTTGACTTTCCTCTTCTCTTTTCCTCCCCTTTTCCACGTTTGGCCTTTCAGCACTGCCTATCACGCCTCCTTACTTTCCTTAACTAAGCCTCCCTTTTATACTATTCCCCCTCTGTTTCTTATTCTGGGTTTTGCGGACTTTGTTATTTTCATTTGGACTTTAGTTTCTTTTCCCCTTTTATTCTGGGTTTTGCGGACTTTAGGTTCTTTTCCCTTTTTATATGCCTCCTCTTGGGCTATTAACACTTAGGTTCTTAGATTTCAGGGTAGGGTTAGTGGAAATAATTTGGGTTGAGGGACAGCGGGCATCAGCTTGGTATAGGGTTAAGGTTAGGGTTAGGGATATTTAGGACTTGAAGGATAGATTATTAGGTTGGGGTTTAAGCTAAGGATAGGATTGATTGGAGTAGGGTTTCTCACATTCTAGTGTTAAAATAAATCAAATTAGGGTTAGGGCCAAATTACCACAATTAGGGTTAGGGTTAGGGCCAAATCACCACAATTAGGGTTAGGGTTAGGGCCAAATTACCACAATTAGGGTTAGGATTAAATCACCATCAGTTAGGGTTAGGGCCAGATCACCATCGGTTAGGGTTAGGGCTAGACTACCATCGGTTAGGGTTAGGAGTAGACCACCATCGGTTAGGGTTAGGGCCAGATTACCATCGGTTAGGGTTAGGGCCAGATCACCATCGGTTAGGGTTAGGGCCAGATCACCATCGGTTAGGGTTAGGGCCAGATCACAATTGGTTAGGGTTAGGATGTTGGGATGGGTGGGTTGTATGAGCCATTAGGGCTTCTAAAAATTGTGCTTAAAAATTAATGCCCCCAGGAGGCGCTGGCGGATTAGGTTTAGAAGTTAAAGTCTGCCCCCCAACTAGTGGGAGGCAGATTAGTGCACGGTCCTTCCTGGGGGCTGGGTCCACCACCCGAAGGCAGTGGAGTTTCCAAAAATTAACCTTATTAGGTTTTAATTAGCAACAGGCATAGCCGCGACGTTTCGGCCGAGTAGGCCTTCTTCAGGCGTGCCTGTATCGTGGAAAGTGGCGCCTTCTTGGCATCTTCACTTTCTGATCCCTGGGCTCCCCTTCTTATCCTCTTTCCTTTTCCCTTTTTCGTCTTCCGTCTTGCTTATCTTATAGTTCTTTGACTTTCTTTATATTATTTTGATTTTTGTATTTGTTCATTTTTTCCACATTTGGTTTTAGTTAAGTAGTTCTTTGTCATTATCATTTAAGTTCTTTTACTTTACATTTCCTAATTTAGATTTATTAAACAATATTTTTATTTTTATTCTTCCCTTTTTGCCATTCTCTTCCTTCCTTCCATTCCCTTCTCTTCCACTCATTCTATCTTCACTCCTCTCCCTTGACTTTCCTCTTCTCTTTTCCTCCCCTTTTCCACGTTTGGCCTTTCAGCACTGCCTATCACGCCTCCTTACTTTCCTTAACTAAGCCTCCCTTTTATACTATTCCCCCTCTGTTTCTTATTCTGGGTTTTGCGGACTTTGTTATTTTCATTTGGACTTTAGTTTCTTTTCCCCTTTTATTCTGGGTTTTGCGGACTTTAGGTTCTTTTCCCTTTTTATATGCCTCCTCTTGGGCTATTAACACTTAGGTTCTTAGATTTCAGGGTAGGGTTAGTGGAAATAATTTGGGTTGAGGGACAGCGGGCATCAGCTTGGTATAGGGTTAAGGTTAGGGTTAGGGATATTTAGGACTTGAAGGATAGATTATTAGGTTGGGGTTTAAGCTAAGGATAGGATTGATTGGAGTAGGGTTTCTCACATTCTAGTGTTAAAATAAATCAAATTAGGGTTAGGGCCAAATTACCACAATTAGGGTTAGGGTTAGGGCCAAATCACCACAATTAGGGTTAGGGTTAGGGCCAAATTACCACAATTAGGGTTAGGATTAAATCACCATCAGTTAGGGTTAGGGCCAGATCACCATCGGTTAGGGTTAGGGCTAGACTACCATCGGTTAGGGTTAGGAGTAGACCACCATCGGTTAGGGTTAGGGCCAGATTACCATCGGTTAGGGTTAGGGCCAGATCACCATCGGTTAGGGTTAGGGCCAGATCACCATCGGTTAGGGTTAGGGCCAGATCACAATTGGTTAGGGTTAGGATGTTGGGATGGGTGGGTTGTATGAGCCATTAGGGCTTCTAAAAATTGTGCTTAAAAATTAATGCCCCCAGGAGGCGCTGGCGGATTAGGTTTAGAAGTTAAAGTCTGCCCCCCAACTAGTGGGAGGCAGATTAGTGCACGGTCCTTCCTGGGGGCTGGGTCCACCACCCGAAGGCAGTGGAGTTTCCAAAAATTAACCTTATTAGGTTTTAATTAGCAACAGGCATAGCCGCGACGTTTCGGCCGAGTAGGCCTTCTTCAGGCGTGCCTGTATCGTGGAAAGTGGCGCCTTCTTGGCATCTTCACTTTCTGATCCCTGGGCTCCCCTTCTTATCCTCTTTCCTTTTCCCTTTTTCGTCTTCCGTCTTGCTTATCTTATAGTTCTTTGACTTTCTTTATATTATTTTGATTTTTGTATTTGTTCATTTTTTCCACATTTGGTTTTAGTTAAGTAGTTCTTTGTCATTATCATTTAAGTTCTTTTACTTTACATTTCCTAATTTAGATTTATTAAACAATATTTTTATTTTTATTCTTCCCTTTTTGCCATTCTCTTCCTTCCTTCCATTCCCTTCTCTTCCACTCATTCTATCTTCACTCCTCTCCCTTGACTTTCCTCTTCTCTTTTCCTCCCCTTTTCCACGTTTGGCCTTTCAGCACTGCCTATCACGCCTCCTTACTTTCCTTAACTAAGCCTCCCTTTTATACTATTCCCCCTCTGTTTCTTATTCTGGGTTTTGCGGACTTTGTTATTTTCATTTGGACTTTAGTTTCTTTTCCCCTTTTATTCTGGGTTTTGCGGACTTTAGGTTCTTTTCCCTTTTTATATGCCTCCTCTTGGGCTATTAACACTTAGGTTCTTAGATTTCAGGGTAGGGTTAGTGGAAATAATTTGGGTTGAGGGACAGCGGGCATCAGCTTGGTATAGGGTTAAGGTTAGGGTTAGGGATATTTAGGACTTGAAGGATAGATTATTAGGTTGGGGTTTAAGCTAAGGATAGGATTGATTGGAGTAGGGTTTCTCACATTCTAGTGTTAAAATAAATCAAATTAGGGTTAGGGCCAAATTACCACAATTAGGGTTAGGGTTAGGGCCAAATCACCACAATTAGGGTTAGGGTTAGGGCCAAATTACCACAATTAGGGTTAGGATTAAATCACCATCAGTTAGGGTTAGGGCCAGATCACCATCGGTTAGGGTTAGGGCTAGACTACCATCGGTTAGGGTTAGGAGTAGACCACCATCGGTTAGGGTTAGGGCCAGATTACCATCGGTTAGGGTTAGGGCCAGATCACCATCGGTTAGGGTTAGGGCCAGATCACCATCGGTTAGGGTTAGGGCCAGATCACAATTGGTTAGGGTTAGGATGTTGGGATGGGTGGGTTGTATGAGCCATTAGGGCTTCTAAAAATTGTGCTTAAAAATTAATGCCCCCAGGAGGCGCTGGCGGATTAGGTTTAGAAGTTAAAGTCTGCCCCCCAACTAGTGGGAGGCAGATTAGTGCACGGTCCTTCCTGGGGGCTGGGTCCACCACCCGAAGGCAGTGGAGTTTCCAAAAATTAACCTTATTAGGTTTTAATTAGCAACAGGCATAGCCGCGACGTTTCGGCCGAGTAGGCCTTCTTCAGGCGTGCCTGTATCGTGGAAAGTGGCGCCTTCTTGGCATCTTCACTTTCTGATCCCTGGGCTCCCCTTCTTATCCTCTTTCCTTTTCCCTTTTTCGTCTTCCGTCTTGCTTATCTTATAGTTCTTTGACTTTCTTTATATTATTTTGATTTTTGTATTTGTTCATTTTTTCCACATTTGGTTTTAGTTAAGTAGTTCTTTGTCATTATCATTTAAGTTCTTTTACTTTACATTTCCTAATTTAGATTTATTAAACAATATTTTTATTTTTATTCTTCCCTTTTTGCCATTCTCTTCCTTCCTTCCATTCCCTTCTCTTCCACTCATTCTATCTTCACTCCTCTCCCTTGACTTTCCTCTTCTCTTTTCCTCCCCTTTTCCACGTTTGGCCTTTCAGCACTGCCTATCACGCCTCCTTACTTTCCTTAACTAAGCCTCCCTTTTATACTATTCCCCCTCTGTTTCTTATTCTGGGTTTTGCGGACTTTGTTATTTTCATTTGGACTTTAGTTTCTTTTCCCCTTTTATTCTGGGTTTTGCGGACTTTAGGTTCTTTTCCCTTTTTATATGCCTCCTCTTGGGCTATTAACACTTAGGTTCTTAGATTTCAGGGTAGGGTTAGTGGAAATAATTTGGGTTGAGGGACAGCGGGCATCAGCTTGGTATAGGGTTAAGGTTAGGGTTAGGGATATTTAGGACTTGAAGGATAGATTATTAGGTTGGGGTTTAAGCTAAGGATAGGATTGATTGGAGTAGGGTTTCTCACATTCTAGTGTTAAAATAAATCAAATTAGGGTTAGGGCCAAATTACCACAATTAGGGTTAGGGTTAGGGCCAAATCACCACAATTAGGGTTAGGGTTAGGGCCAAATTACCACAATTAGGGTTAGGATTAAATCACCATCAGTTAGGGTTAGGGCCAGATCACCATCGGTTAGGGTTAGGGCTAGACTACCATCGGTTAGGGTTAGGAGTAGACCACCATCGGTTAGGGTTAGGGCCAGATTACCATCGGTTAGGGTTAGGGCCAGATCACCATCGGTTAGGGTTAGGGCCAGATCACCATCGGTTAGGGTTAGGGCCAGATCACAATTGGTTAGGGTTAGGATGTTGGGATGGGTGGGTTGTATGAGCCATTAGGGCTTCTAAAAATTGTGCTTAAAAATTAATGCCCCCAGGAGGCGCTGGCGGATTAGGTTTAGAAGTTAAAGTCTGCCCCCCAACTAGTGGGAGGCAGATTAGTGCACGGTCCTTCCTGGGGGCTGGGTCCACCACCCGAAGGCAGTGGAGTTTCCAAAAATTAACCTTATTAGGTTTTAATTAGCAACAGGCATAGCCGCGACGTTTCGGCCGAGTAGGCCTTCTTCAGGCGTGCCTGTATCGTGGAAAGTGGCGCCTTCTTGGCATCTTCACTTTCTGATCCCTGGGCTCCCCTTCTTATCCTCTTTCCTTTTCCCTTTTTCGTCTTCCGTCTTGCTTATCTTATAGTTCTTTGACTTTCTTTATATTATTTTGATTTTTGTATTTGTTCATTTTTTCCACATTTGGTTTTAGTTAAGTAGTTCTTTGTCATTATCATTTAAGTTCTTTTACTTTACATTTCCTAATTTAGATTTATTAAACAATATTTTTATTTTTATTCTTCCCTTTTTGCCATTCTCTTCCTTCCTTCCATTCCCTTCTCTTCCACTCATTCTATCTTCACTCCTCTCCCTTGACTTTCCTCTTCTCTTTTCCTCCCCTTTTCCACGTTTGGCCTTTCAGCACTGCCTATCACGCCTCCTTACTTTCCTTAACTAAGCCTCCCTTTTATACTATTCCCCCTCTGTTTCTTATTCTGGGTTTTGCGGACTTTGTTATTTTCATTTGGACTTTAGTTTCTTTTCCCCTTTTATTCTGGGTTTTGCGGACTTTAGGTTCTTTTCCCTTTTTATATGCCTCCTCTTGGGCTATTAACACTTAGGTTCTTAGATTTCAGGGTAGGGTTAGTGGAAATAATTTGGGTTGAGGGACAGCGGGCATCAGCTTGGTATAGGGTTAAGGTTAGGGTTAGGGATATTTAGGACTTGAAGGATAGATTATTAGGTTGGGGTTTAAGCTAAGGATAGGATTGATTGGAGTAGGGTTTCTCACATTCTAGTGTTAAAATAAATCAAATTAGGGTTAGGGCCAAATTACCACAATTAGGGTTAGGGTTAGGGCCAAATCACCACAATTAGGGTTAGGGTTAGGGCCAAATTACCACAATTAGGGTTAGGATTAAATCACCATCAGTTAGGGTTAGGGCCAGATCACCATCGGTTAGGGTTAGGGCTAGACTACCATCGGTTAGGGTTAGGAGTAGACCACCATCGGTTAGGGTTAGGGCCAGATTACCATCGGTTAGGGTTAGGGCCAGATCACCATCGGTTAGGGTTAGGGCCAGATCACCATCGGTTAGGGTTAGGGCCAGATCACAATTGGTTAGGGTTAGGATGTTGGGATGGGTGGGTTGTATGAGCCATTAGGGCTTCTAAAAATTGTGCTTAAAAATTAATGCCCCCAGGAGGCGCTGGCGGATTAGGTTTAGAAGTTAAAGTCTGCCCCCCAACTAGTGGGAGGCAGATTAGTGCACGGTCCTTCCTGGGGGCTGGGTCCACCACCCGAAGGCAGTGGAGTTTCCAAAAATTAACCTTATTAGGTTTTAATTAGCAACAGGCATAGCCGCGACGTTTCGGCCGAGTAGGCCTTCTTCAGGCGTGCCTGTATCGTGGAAAGTGGCGCCTTCTTGGCATCTTCACTTTCTGATCCCTGGGCTCCCCTTCTTATCCTCTTTCCTTTTCCCTTTTTCGTCTTCCGTCTTGCTTATCTTATAGTTCTTTGACTTTCTTTATATTATTTTGATTTTTGTATTTGTTCATTTTTTCCACATTTGGTTTTAGTTAAGTAGTTCTTTGTCATTATCATTTAAGTTCTTTTACTTTACATTTCCTAATTTAGATTTATTAAACAATATTTTTATTTTTATTCTTCCCTTTTTGCCATTCTCTTCCTTCCTTCCATTCCCTTCTCTTCCACTCATTCTATCTTCACTCCTCTCCCTTGACTTTCCTCTTCTCTTTTCCTCCCCTTTTCCACGTTTGGCCTTTCAGCACTGCCTATCACGCCTCCTTACTTTCCTTAACTAAGCCTCCCTTTTATACTATTCCCCCTCTGTTTCTTATTCTGGGTTTTGCGGACTTTGTTATTTTCATTTGGACTTTAGTTTCTTTTCCCCTTTTATTCTGGGTTTTGCGGACTTTAGGTTCTTTTCCCTTTTTATATGCCTCCTCTTGGGCTATTAACACTTAGGTTCTTAGATTTCAGGGTAGGGTTAGTGGAAATAATTTGGGTTGAGGGACAGCGGGCATCAGCTTGGTATAGGGTTAAGGTTAGGGTTAGGGATATTTAGGACTTGAAGGATAGATTATTAGGTTGGGGTTTAAGCTAAGGATAGGATTGATTGGAGTAGGGTTTCTCACATTCTAGTGTTAAAATAAATCAAATTAGGGTTAGGGCCAAATTACCACAATTAGGGTTAGGGTTAGGGCCAAATCACCACAATTAGGGTTAGGGTTAGGGCCAAATTACCACAATTAGGGTTAGGATTAAATCACCATCAGTTAGGGTTAGGGCCAGATCACCATCGGTTAGGGTTAGGGCTAGACTACCATCGGTTAGGGTTAGGAGTAGACCACCATCGGTTAGGGTTAGGGCCAGATTACCATCGGTTAGGGTTAGGGCCAGATCACCATCGGTTAGGGTTAGGGCCAGATCACCATCGGTTAGGGTTAGGGCCAGATCACAATTGGTTAGGGTTAGGATGTTGGGATGGGTGGGTTGTATGAGCCATTAGGGCTTCTAAAAATTGTGCTTAAAAATTAATGCCCCCAGGAGGCGCTGGCGGATTAGGTTTAGAAGTTAAAGTCTGCCCCCCAACTAGTGGGAGGCAGATTAGTGCACGGTCCTTCCTGGGGGCTGGGTCCACCACCCGAAGGCAGTGGAGTTTCCAAAAATTAACCTTATTAGGTTTTAATTAGCAACAGGCATAGCCGCGACGTTTCGGCCGAGTAGGCCTTCTTCAGGCGTGCCTGTATCGTGGAAAGTGGCGCCTTCTTGGCATCTTCACTTTCTGATCCCTGGGCTCCCCTTCTTATCCTCTTTCCTTTTCCCTTTTTCGTCTTCCGTCTTGCTTATCTTATAGTTCTTTGACTTTCTTTATATTATTTTGATTTTTGTATTTGTTCATTTTTTCCACATTTGGTTTTAGTTAAGTAGTTCTTTGTCATTATCATTTAAGTTCTTTTACTTTACATTTCCTAATTTAGATTTATTAAACAATATTTTTATTTTTATTCTTCCCTTTTTGCCATTCTCTTCCTTCCTTCCATTCCCTTCTCTTCCACTCATTCTATCTTCACTCCTCTCCCTTGACTTTCCTCTTCTCTTTTCCTCCCCTTTTCCACGTTTGGCCTTTCAGCACTGCCTATCACGCCTCCTTACTTTCCTTAACTAAGCCTCCCTTTTATACTATTCCCCCTCTGTTTCTTATTCTGGGTTTTGCGGACTTTGTTATTTTCATTTGGACTTTAGTTTCTTTTCCCCTTTTATTCTGGGTTTTGCGGACTTTAGGTTCTTTTCCCTTTTTATATGCCTCCTCTTGGGCTATTAACACTTAGGTTCTTAGATTTCAGGGTAGGGTTAGTGGAAATAATTTGGGTTGAGGGACAGCGGGCATCAGCTTGGTATAGGGTTAAGGTTAGGGTTAGGGATATTTAGGACTTGAAGGATAGATTATTAGGTTGGGGTTTAAGCTAAGGATAGGATTGATTGGAGTAGGGTTTCTCACATTCTAGTGTTAAAATAAATCAAATTAGGGTTAGGGCCAAATTACCACAATTAGGGTTAGGGTTAGGGCCAAATCACCACAATTAGGGTTAGGGTTAGGGCCAAATTACCACAATTAGGGTTAGGATTAAATCACCATCAGTTAGGGTTAGGGCCAGATCACCATCGGTTAGGGTTAGGGCTAGACTACCATCGGTTAGGGTTAGGAGTAGACCACCATCGGTTAGGGTTAGGGCCAGATTACCATCGGTTAGGGTTAGGGCCAGATCACCATCGGTTAGGGTTAGGGCCAGATCACCATCGGTTAGGGTTAGGGCCAGATCACAATTGGTTAGGGTTAGGATGTTGGGATGGGTGGGTTGTATGAGCCATTAGGGCTTCTAAAAATTGTGCTTAAAAATTAATGCCCCCAGGAGGCGCTGGCGGATTAGGTTTAGAAGTTAAAGTCTGCCCCCCAACTAGTGGGAGGCAGATTAGTGCACGGTCCTTCCTGGGGGCTGGGTCCACCACCCGAAGGCAGTGGAGTTTCCAAAAATTAACCTTATTAGGTTTTAATTAGCAACAGGCATAGCCGCGACGTTTCGGCCGAGTAGGCCTTCTTCAGGCGTGCCTGTATCGTGGAAAGTGGCGCCTTCTTGGCATCTTCACTTTCTGATCCCTGGGCTCCCCTTCTTATCCTCTTTCCTTTTCCCTTTTTCGTCTTCCGTCTTGCTTATCTTATAGTTCTTTGACTTTCTTTATATTATTTTGATTTTTGTATTTGTTCATTTTTTCCACATTTGGTTTTAGTTAAGTAGTTCTTTGTCATTATCATTTAAGTTCTTTTACTTTACATTTCCTAATTTAGATTTATTAAACAATATTTTTATTTTTATTCTTCCCTTTTTGCCATTCTCTTCCTTCCTTCCATTCCCTTCTCTTCCACTCATTCTATCTTCACTCCTCTCCCTTGACTTTCCTCTTCTCTTTTCCTCCCCTTTTCCACGTTTGGCCTTTCAGCACTGCCTATCACGCCTCCTTACTTTCCTTAACTAAGCCTCCCTTTTATACTATTCCCCCTCTGTTTCTTATTCTGGGTTTTGCGGACTTTGTTATTTTCATTTGGACTTTAGTTTCTTTTCCCCTTTTATTCTGGGTTTTGCGGACTTTAGGTTCTTTTCCCTTTTTATATGCCTCCTCTTGGGCTATTAACACTTAGGTTCTTAGATTTCAGGGTAGGGTTAGTGGAAATAATTTGGGTTGAGGGACAGCGGGCATCAGCTTGGTATAGGGTTAAGGTTAGGGTTAGGGATATTTAGGACTTGAAGGATAGATTATTAGGTTGGGGTTTAAGCTAAGGATAGGATTGATTGGAGTAGGGTTTCTCACATTCTAGTGTTAAAATAAATCAAATTAGGGTTAGGGCCAAATTACCACAATTAGGGTTAGGGTTAGGGCCAAATCACCACAATTAGGGTTAGGGTTAGGGCCAAATTACCACAATTAGGGTTAGGATTAAATCACCATCAGTTAGGGTTAGGGCCAGATCACCATCGGTTAGGGTTAGGGCTAGACTACCATCGGTTAGGGTTAGGAGTAGACCACCATCGGTTAGGGTTAGGGCCAGATTACCATCGGTTAGGGTTAGGGCCAGATCACCATCGGTTAGGGTTAGGGCCAGATCACCATCGGTTAGGGTTAGGGCCAGATCACAATTGGTTAGGGTTAGGATGTTGGGATGGGTGGGTTGTATGAGCCATTAGGGCTTCTAAAAATTGTGCTTAAAAATTAATGCCCCCAGGAGGCGCTGGCGGATTAGGTTTAGAAGTTAAAGTCTGCCCCCCAACTAGTGGGAGGCAGATTAGTGCACGGTCCTTCCTGGGGGCTGGGTCCACCACCCGAAGGCAGTGGAGTTTCCAAAAATTAACCTTATTAGGTTTTAATTAGCAACAGGCATAGCCGCGACGTTTCGGCCGAGTAGGCCTTCTTCAGGCGTGCCTGTATCGTGGAAAGTGGCGCCTTCTTGGCATCTTCACTTTCTGATCCCTGGGCTCCCCTTCTTATCCTCTTTCCTTTTCCCTTTTTCGTCTTCCGTCTTGCTTATCTTATAGTTCTTTGACTTTCTTTATATTATTTTGATTTTTGTATTTGTTCATTTTTTCCACATTTGGTTTTAGTTAAGTAGTTCTTTGTCATTATCATTTAAGTTCTTTTACTTTACATTTCCTAATTTAGATTTATTAAACAATATTTTTATTTTTATTCTTCCCTTTTTGCCATTCTCTTCCTTCCTTCCATTCCCTTCTCTTCCACTCATTCTATCTTCACTCCTCTCCCTTGACTTTCCTCTTCTCTTTTCCTCCCCTTTTCCACGTTTGGCCTTTCAGCACTGCCTATCACGCCTCCTTACTTTCCTTAACTAAGCCTCCCTTTTATACTATTCCCCCTCTGTTTCTTATTCTGGGTTTTGCGGACTTTGTTATTTTCATTTGGACTTTAGTTTCTTTTCCCCTTTTATTCTGGGTTTTGCGGACTTTAGGTTCTTTTCCCTTTTTATATGCCTCCTCTTGGGCTATTAACACTTAGGTTCTTAGATTTCAGGGTAGGGTTAGTGGAAATAATTTGGGTTGAGGGACAGCGGGCATCAGCTTGGTATAGGGTTAAGGTTAGGGTTAGGGATATTTAGGACTTGAAGGATAGATTATTAGGTTGGGGTTTAAGCTAAGGATAGGATTGATTGGAGTAGGGTTTCTCACATTCTAGTGTTAAAATAAATCAAATTAGGGTTAGGGCCAAATTACCACAATTAGGGTTAGGGTTAGGGCCAAATCACCACAATTAGGGTTAGGGTTAGGGCCAAATTACCACAATTAGGGTTAGGATTAAATCACCATCAGTTAGGGTTAGGGCCAGATCACCATCGGTTAGGGTTAGGGCTAGACTACCATCGGTTAGGGTTAGGAGTAGACCACCATCGGTTAGGGTTAGGGCCAGATTACCATCGGTTAGGGTTAGGGCCAGATCACCATCGGTTAGGGTTAGGGCCAGATCACCATCGGTTAGGGTTAGGGCCAGATCACAATTGGTTAGGGTTAGGATGTTGGGATGGGTGGGTTGTATGAGCCATTAGGGCTTCTAAAAATTGTGCTTAAAAATTAATGCCCCCAGGAGGCGCTGGCGGATTA
>NC_141321.1:36288926-36290063 GCF_037954235.1 Aulostomus chinensis
GGTTAGGGTTAGGGTTAGGGTTAGGGTTAGGGTTAGGGTTAGGGTTAGGGTTAGGGTTAGGGTTAGGGTTAGGGTTAGGGTTAGGGTTAGGGTTAGGGTTAGGGTTAGGGTTAGGGTTAGGGTTAGGGTTAGGGTTAGGGTTAGGGTTAGGGTTAGGGTTAGGGTTAGGGTTAGGGTTAGGGTTAGGGTTAGGGTTAGGGTTAGGGTTAGGGTTAGGGTTAGGGTTAGGGTTAGGGTTAGGGTTAGGGTTAGGGTTAGGGTTAGGGTTAGGGTTAGGGTTAGGGTTAGGGTTAGGGTTAGGGTTAGGGTTAGGGTTAGGGTTAGGGTTAGGGTTAGGGTTAGGGTTAGGGTTAGGGTTAGGGTTAGGGTTAGGGTTAGGGTTAGGGTTAGGGTTAGGGTTAGGGTTAGGGTTAGGGTTAGGGTTAGGGTTAGGGTTAGGGTTAGGGTTAGGGTTAGGGTTAGGGTTAGGGTTAGGGTTAGGGTTAGGGTTAGGGTTAGGGTTAGGGTTAGGGTTAGGGTTAGGGTTAGGGTTAGGGTTAGGGTTAGGGTTTGGGTAGGGTTAGGGGTTGGGTTAGGGTTAGGGTTAGGGTTAGGGTTAGGGTTAGGGGTGGGAGGGTTAGGTTAGGGGTAGGGTAGGGTTAGGGGTTGAGGGTTAGGGTTAGGGAGGTAGGGTTATGAGGTTGGGTAGGGTTAGGGTAGGTTAGGGTTAGGGTAGGGTTAGAGGTTAGGGTTAGGGTTAGGGTGGTTAGGGTTAGGGTTAGGGTTAGGGTTAGGGTTAGGGTTAGGGTTAGGGTTAGGGTTAGGGTTAGGGTTAGGGTTAGGGTTAGGGTTAGGGTTAGGGTTAGGGTTAGGGTTAGGGTTAGGGTTAGGGTTAGGGTTAGGGTTAGGGTTAGGGTTAGGGTTAGGGTTAGGGTTAGGGTTAGGGTTAGGGTTAGGGTTAGGGTTAGGGTTAGGGTTAGGGTTAGGGTTAGGGTTAGGGTTAGGGTTAGGGTTAGGGTTAGGGTTAGGGTTAGGGTTAGGGTTAGGGTTAGGGTTAGGGTTAGGGTTAGGGTTAGGGTTAGGGTTAGGGTTAGGGTTAGGGTTAGGGTTAGGGTTAGGGTTAGGGTTAGGGTTAGGGTTAGGGTTAGGGTTAGGGTT